>NW_015164262.1:281016-301412 GCF_001447785.1 Gekko japonicus
GCCCTGTGAAGGCCCTCCCTGGCCCCAGGCAGGCAGGGGTGGGGAGAGGCAGGGAGGAAGCAACTTATCCTCCCTCTTCTCCTGCCTCCTCCTGGCTGAATGAGGGCCGGAAGCGGGGCAGCCGGAAGCAGGGAGCGGGGCTTCGTCATGTGCCCCACCCCCTGTACCTCACCCGGGGGAACTGCGATCCCCCGCGATCCCCCCCGAAATGACCTCTGGAGTTAGGTGGAGATAGGATGGTATTAAATAAATGTCTATCCTGTGAACAGCCGCCTCAACACAACAACTCATATGACCAGAATTAAGGTATCAAATTATGGATGATAGTTCCCCATTGCTGCAGAAAGAGATGGGGTAAAAAATCTTGTGTAAAAGCAAGTCACATGCTTGTTAAAAAGCTTAATATAGAAATAATGAAAAAAATGGACTAAAAGTACTTACAGTAATGTAGCCTACACAGTCAATTAGCTTACACTTCTAATTTAAGAGAAACAATGCATTAAACCACTTAAAAGCTACAAAGTAGTAGATCCTCATATAATATATATTCTGTCTGCTTCTTTGTAATGTACCTTCTCTATACCAACCTCTGTGTTTTCAGACATCCTGAGCCAACACCCACAACAGACATCCAACTAACTTCAGCTGCAACTTCTCACAGGCTATTAGAGAAGATCAGCAAAATACTGCTCTTTCAGTATCTTAGATCATATGTATTTTGACCGAGCCAACCATGTTATTTTTAGCCTTTGGGCGAGCTAAAAGGAATTACTAAAAGGAAAAGTACCATGGTGCCTTGTACAAACAAACACCCATCCAGTTAAAGGACAGAAGATATAAACTATAATGATAATCTGACTCTGAGTCCAAGTGAAGTTGGGTAGACAGATCATAGTTGCTGTGGTATGACCAGATTTTGAATACCAGCAATGAGACGAACAGGTTAAACAAACAAACAAAAGGCACACAGCTTCCCTGAGGTCTTCGCTTTATTTACAAAACGTTGACCGAAATACCACAAACTGGTGGAATTTCTAGGCACTCTCTTTTCATGCCGCTTCATAGTCAGTAAATTCTAGACAAACAATATCAAACCAGACAAAACAACCCAGGAACCGGACAGGGGAGCTTTGCTGTCTCCATGGCTTCCTGTCCTGACTTCTGGTCAGTGAACCCTGCTCTCACCTTAGCAAGTCTGGCATTTCAGTCACCTTTCAAAGCTAGACTGTTTTCTGTATGCTGCACCAAGTTCAGAATCCTAAACTTCATTTGAAAGCACGTGTTCCATAAAGTGACTGCCTTCCTTTAAAATTTCAAGAACTCCCAAAATGACGGTATCAGGTTCTCAGTCTATGGGTATGTCTAAATTTGTCATTTTCCTCTGAAATGGATGCATCTGCCTGTGGTAACTGTTTTGCTTTTGTTTCATCCACATCCTGTAATTGTTCCAATTTGCATTTGGTTTTCTTTTCCTGGCTTTCATTCTTCAAATGACTGTCCTGTGCATCCTTGGAGAAAATAAGGAAGTGGGGGGAAAACTATGTTGATAGGATGGCCTAGAAGATTATTTGCGTCCTACGGGACAGATTCCAAATCCCAGCAGTAACCTTGTACTGGGGACTCTCTCTTACATCATCACCTATACTGAACACCATTGGGTTGATGTAACCCCTTCAGAATAAAGGCAAATCCAAATACATACACCATGTCTGGCTTCAACTCATTGGGCCTAACCACATGATATGTTGTCTCCAAAAATATCCCCGAGTCAAGGGGAGAATGAGTTTTGAAGTTCTGTGCTTCCCAGCTGCACTCTAGTCTAATTTGTAGTGGGACCACAGCATGCAGAGAGAAAGATCGTTTAGACGGGCCCCCCCACTTGATGTTGTTTTCCCAACCTGAAATTGCCCCCATTATAGGCTTTGTTTTGTTGTTGTTCAGTCGCACAGTCGAGTCCGACTCTTCACAAACCCATGGACCAGGCCCTCCTGTCTTCCGCTGTCCTCTGAAGTTGGCTCAATTTCATGTTCGTTGCATCTATGACACTGTCTAACCATCTCATCCTTTGCCGTCCCCGTCTTCTTTGACCTTCAGTCTTTCCCAGCATCAGGGTCTTCCCCAGTGAGTGCTCCCTTCTCATTTGGTGGCCAAAGTATTTGAGCTTCAGTTTCATTATCTGGCCTTCCCATAGGCTGCATGTATACTAATGTTGCCATAGTGAAGCAAATAGGACATCCTTTTTGTGTGAGTATATGGAATATGTGTGTGTATGCCTGGAAGTCATGGTTGACTTGTGGCAGCCCCTAGTGGGGCTTGGATGTTTCAGAGAGGTGGCTTACTATTGTCTGCCTCTGTGTCCCAGTCCTGGTATTCCTCAGAGGTCTCCCTTCCAAGTACTTGCCAGGGTTGCTTTGGGCTCAGCTTTGGGCAGGGCAGAGAAAACGGCACCTGTGCCACCTCAACAAAACCTTTGCTGAAAGACCACTGAATAGGCTGCCTGTTCTGTCTTGGTACAAAATAATATTAAACATTATATACATATATATATATTGCAGAATTAGCCTGCCTGAAATCAGTTCTGCATCTTGCTTCTTTAAGATTTTAAGTAAAGAGCTTGTTACAGTTAGAAATCAGAGAGTAGAAAAAATGATGGAAGGGACAATGACTCCCATCTGGACAGTTTTATGGTGGTGGTGGAAAGTGCAGCTGACCTACAGCAACCCCAATATGGTTTTCAAAACAAGAGATATTTCTGGTATTCCTCAGAGGGTCTGCCTCTGCATAGCAACCCTGGACGTCCCTGGTGGTCTCCCATCCAAGTACTAACCAAGACTAACCTGGATTATCTTCCAAAACCTGATGACACCCAGAAGAGTTTTATAAGAGGTATTAAACTAGCTAGTATGTATGGCTGCGAGAGTTGGACTATAAGGAAGGCCGAGCGCCAAAGAATAGATTCTTTTGGATTATAGTGCTGGAAAAGACTCTTAAGAGTCCCTTGGACTGCAAGGAAATCAAATCAGTCAATCCTAAAAGAAATCAACCCTGACTGTTCCCTGGAAGGCCAGATAGTGAAGCTGAAGCTCAACGACTTTGGCCACCAAATGAGAAAGGAGCACTCACTGGAGAAGACCCTGATGCTGGGAAAGATTGAAGGCAAAAGAAGAAGGGACAGCAAAGGATGAGATGATTAGACAGTGTTATCGATGCAATGAACATTAAATTAAGCACACTCCGGAGCATGACAGAGGACAGGAGGGCCTGGTGTGATGTGGTCCATGGGGTCACAAAGAGTCGGACTCGACTGTGCGACTGAACATCAACAACAAAACTAACTAGGATTGTCTGCATTGGCCATTTATTCTCTTCTAAGTATTTCTTGATCACTTTGCATGATTCAGCATAACAATGAGTTACCCATCATGAATGATAGCTGAGCACAATTCTGAAATATTCACAAGCCTCAAAGTCTGTTGCCACTAAACAACCATAATCCCTACTTTACCAAATCCCATACTTTGCAACAACTACAGGCCACGGGCTAATATTTTAATGGCATTTGGTAAGCACAGTGGCCCTTAGATCAAATCCTGAATGAGTAGCAGATGAAAAATTTCTCATGCTAAAGGAAAACGACAAGACACAGGTAACAGTAGGACTAAAATGCCTCTATTTTTCCATTGAATTGTTATGGTTTTTTCATAGGATTATGGAGCATGTTACTTAGATGCATATAGGGAAATTACACCCTTTTTCTTTCCTAGACCTTGTTTGAAAGTGTGACACATGCAACATAATCTGGAAGCACTACAGATCAATTCAGCAAACCATATCAGCACAACTAACCTAAGACACAGGGAGAGAAGTTCGACCTCATGCTCCAGGGAGCAACAGAAACCTTTGAAATCCTCCCAGCATCAGGCACAATCCAACACTTTATATCCCACCAATTTCAATGGGAGAAAGTAAAGCACAAAAAGTATAAGTTCTGTTTATTTACTGGGCATTTTAACCACTCGATATGGCTCAAAGCAGTTTACAGAGTAAATGCACAGTCATGCCTAGAACACCAAGAAAACCCATCAAATTCCACAACATAACAACAAAACCACCAGCCATCAACAAGGTGAAGAGCGAATCAGAGCAGGTGGTAACAGCTCTGCCCTTGAGTCTCTCCTCAGTTAAGCACAAAATACATATAGAATTTGTATCATGTCCACTTCTGTTTCCAATGACCTAAGGGTTTGGGTGTTGTGAGAAAAGAGAAACAGTCCACTTACATGAAAAGCCTGTAAGTGGAAGAACATGTTCCTCCCAACAATTGCCAAGGCTACATTAAAATGAAAACTGGATGCAGCCTGCTTTCTCCCCACCCACCCTCACTTTAGCTGAGAAACAGCTTTATAAGGCATTAATCGTACATTGTCGTGTTACTAAACTCCCCTGCCTTCCTAATTCTATTTCCTGCTACTAACCAGTTTAAGCTGACATTCTAGTGAATAACATTTGTGCCCAACTATGGGGAGGCGAACCTATCCCACACTGTTCCCATACATTGTTTAAATGTATTATTTTTCAACATGTACAATAGATAAAGCAGTTAATCTGGGATCAGTGTTCTCACAGATCAGCCCTACCAGGAGCTCCTAGCTGCCAATTCCCAACTATTTTCATTAATTCTTCCTTAGGCTCTTCTACTGCCAACTCCAGCAGTACCCCAGAGGTAGGATCCCAGACTTAAATAACAACACATAAGAACATAAGCCCAGAAAATCACTGTGCATCAAAAGGCATTGCTGAATCAGGACTATTAGAAACGCACATTTCTAGTGGCTGCTCAGAGAGGTGGCATAGACATTTTCCAAATACATAATAAATCTCTGGGGGTGGAAGGCAACATGGTATAGCCCAGTCTTGTCACATCTCGAAAGCTAAGCAGGGTCAGTTCTTGGAAGGGAATTCAAGAGGGAATTAGATAAGCATATGGAGCGGAGGTCCATCAGTGGCTATTAGCCACAAGGTATAGATAGGAACTCTCAGGCTGGGGCAAGTGATGCCACCAAGTATTCTTGGTGCTTGGGGGGAGCAACAGTTGGGAGGGCTTCTAGTGTCCTGGCCCCACTGCTGGACCTCCTGGTGGCACCTGGTTTTTTTTGGCCACTGTGTGACAGAGTGTTGGACGAGATGGTCCATTGGCCTGATCCAACATTGGCTTCTCTTATGTTCTTATGTTCACCAAGGAAGACTCTGCAGAGGAAGGCAATGGCAACCACCTCTGCTTCTCACTCGCCTTGAAAGCTCCTTGCTAAGGTCACCATAAGTTGGCTGCAACTTTTTTATTTGTTTGTTCATTTATTTATTTAACTTCTAACCCACCCTCCTCCGCAAGCAGGTTCACGGTAAGTTATAAAACACGCAATAATACAATGCAATATTTAAAATCACATCAGTAAAACCCAATTTACAATAAGATCAATTACTATATCAAGCAGTTCAATCGATGACAACCATTCGACTACTCGATCTCCTTCTGCTCCCACATAATTTCCCCAGTTTCATAGGTGGCTGGTAATTGATCCTGGGGAAACAGGCAGACGGCAGACAATACAGATTGACGGCAATAGTTGTTAACAGCAATGCAGGGGAGGCCGATGTAAATGGATCTCCGCCACCTCAGCCATGGGCCTAGTAAAACATCTCCATCTTGCAGGCCCTGCAGAACTGCATTAGGTCCCGCAGGGCCCAGATCTCAATAGGGAGAGTTTTCCACCTGGCCAGAGCCAGAGCCAAGAACGCTCTGACTCTGGTTGAGGCTAAGCAGAGATCATTAGGGTCGGGGATCTCCAGTAGATCTTGATCCACTGAGCTCAATGCTCTACGAGGGACATATCAGGAGAGATGGTCCTGAAGGTAGGGCTTTGAAGGTTAAAATCAAAAGCTTGAACTTGACCTGAGATTCAACTGGCAACCAATGCAGCTGGGGCAGTGCCAGTTCTATATGTCCTTTTACTGGTGCTCTGGTAAGAACACGTGCTGCTGCATTCTTGATGGCACTTGACAGACACAATAAATCTCTGACCCTGCTTTCTTTTGGATTCTTCAGATAATACTCCTGAACCCGTTGTTTGTTGGCTTGAGCCACTGACTACTGGCCATTGCCGTCTTGAACTCCATATTTTATGCTTTTTAAATATACCTGAAATCTTGACTTTTAAAAAATGTAAACTTGATTACAATTTTTCATCTCTTTAGAAACTATAAACACAATATCTTAAGAGAGAGAAGGTAAGGACTAAGTAACATTTACAAATGTAAATGGGAGAGCGAATGGAGATAAAGCAGAAGAGAAGGGGAGGAAAATGTGGCAAACGGTTAAAAGATGGTACACATTTATATCCAAATTGTTTTACAAATATTCAACCTGCGATTACAGAACTTTAAATTGCTCACAAGGTGGTATATGACTCCCACACAACTGAACAAAATCAACAGCAGTAATGACCCTGCATGCTGGAAGAGATGCGGGCAGGCTGGGTCGTACCTCCACTGCTAGTGGAGTTGCCCGGAGATACAGCATTTCTGGAATAAGGTACAGCTTTGTACTAATGAGATCACCTCACAAAGAATCTCCTGTACACCGGAAATCATGTTGTTAAACAAATGGGACGACTCCATCAAGGTCAAAGTGAGGGTCCTTACATCAGTATTACTTGCAACAGCCAAGTTAACAATAGCCGTCTTTTGGAAATCTCCCACCACCACCCAACGCTTACGGTATGGCATGACAAGCTCTGGGAACAGTTTGTCATGGCTAAAATAGCAGATTTAAACTGAGGGTCTCAACCTCCAGACGCTACACCACACGTGAAGTTCACAAGGCTATGGGCACCAGTTATAAAATATATGACAGAGCACAAAATACTTCCCTCAAACCCCAGTTCTCACAGTTGGTTGTTCCTGTAAATTGCCACCAATCCCAATCCTCCAATTAGCATAATATAAATGTTCGATCTCTATCACACTAGCCCTAAACATGGCGCACTAAGGCTCATTTGGTCCACCAAAGTAACCACAGAGTAATAAATAAACAGAGTTAACACAGTAAATAAAGTTAATAGCCGGGATTGTCATGTTACATTTATAAAATGTACTCTTCCAATGGTTCTAACTCTTATCTTGTTGTAATCTACACCTCCCTGTTTTTCCTGGTTATATTTATTGTGTTATGTAAAAAGTATAAAAATAAAATTTAAAAAAACACAAATTGTTCTACAAGTTATTCAGATCAGAGGTTAAGACTTTTCATTTGGTCTTTGCAAATTAAGGCAACTCTTTCTTTAACTGAAGGGTCTAACCTTGCTTCAATCTACATTTCAGTGTGTGGCATAGCTATTACTTACCACAGCTGAGTCATTTAGCATCTTGCCTGACTGGATATCAAGTCTATAATTTGGAGGTTGGTACCACTTACAAGTCTTCTCCAAAGCAAAGGAAATTTCTGTTGGTTGTAATAGGCTCAATACTAGCAGAATAGAAATGTTCATCTTTATTTTTCAGAGAACAAGAGCAGTATGTTTCTCTTGATATTGTCCCACAGATGAATATTGGGGGGAGGAGTGGGCGTGGGGAGCAATATCATGATGTGTTCCTGAATGAATTATGGCAAATGTCATCCTGGTTCCAGCATGACTTAACTCAACTGATACCATGATTTTACTGTATTCATCTCTTCAGTATTCATCTCCTCAGTACAGGGTCATGGCATTGTACACTGCAGTGACGTGTACTAAAAAGTCTAACTGCTGTCAAGCTTCCTCTTGGTGCAAACGCTTCAAAAGCTGGAAATGAATAGCTTTAACAACAACAGCTCAGGTAGCTAGAGAACAGAAATCAAAGTGATGCTCTGGTGTCTAAAGGAGAGATCTGCATTTTTGATAGATCTGATGATTTGCAACATCTGCAGTACTGACCCCCATATAGCTGTGCTCTCCCTCTCAAACTTATATTATATAAGCAAACACAAGACTTGAATTGTGTGACATGACATGAATAATGTGGGCTGATGTTATTCCGGATGAAAGTAAAGATTGACTGGAGATTAATTTTGTCCAGCTCTTTTTAATGCCCTAAGGGTAAAACCCCATGAAGGGAACAATTACTCTAAATTTCTCTAATTTTTGTCTTCATTTTGATTGAAAATGTTTAATTACGGGAAGAGCTAGACCGTGCTCACAGTGCCCATAAACCTGATACAAGAGTGAGTAATAAAAGCTGCTTCAGGCATTATATTAAAGGCTTTGGGGGGGGAGGGGAGATGAAAGAGATTTCTTTTTTATGAATTTATGGGACCAAGCTGCCTTGAGCTGGAAGTAAAAGATCTAGGCTAAAGGAATTTCCATGTACAACATACATCTTAAAACACTGCAGATCACCTAAGCTGCCACCGTTGAAACCTAGGAGCTATAACCTGATACATTTCATTTACTCACTCACAAAAGACTCCTGACTTGGCACAAACTTTCTTCAAGATAATGTCTGGCTTGACCTTAAAGCAGAAGCTGCAATTTACCTACCCACTTTAATTTTCTTGATTTCTTTCATAATTATGTGCTTTCCTCTGCCATACAATACACAGATGAAACAAAAACAGGAACCAAAGTGGACATGGCCTCTGTAGGTTGTTGACCCGGACAGGAACCAAAGTGGACATGGCCTCTGTGTTGACCCAATACAGCAAACTACTGAAGATTAATGTTTAAAAATGAAATTACTGGATCAAATGATCTTTTTAACACAAGTTCCTTTTTTTTCTGACCACAGCTGGTACCAGATGCTAAAGAGAACTTTTTTTTAATAAGAGAACTTATTTAGAGCAGCTTTTATATAGTACAGCTAGCATATGGAATCACTTCAAGCTGCTTCTGTGAGGAGGTCTCTCTGTGTGGACAGCTGTTTTGTACAAACTGCGACGCCATTTTGGTCAGCACTGTAAACATAAACCACACAGCAGGATCCACCCCATGTAGCAAACCACTGCTTATCAAGCAGGACATTTGCAGCACCAGTTCAAGCATCTTCCATGTGATAGTTGTATCCTGAGAAGCCCTAGTAAGATTCCCTGTCAGCCTCTATGTCTGCCTAAGATTCCTTTCTGGAAACCTAGGAAATCATACATTATGATCTAATACCCCATTCAGTTTGGATTACTGGGGTCAGCGTGTTTTAGTGCCTCATCCCAGGGATATTTTTATTGACCAAGTCAGTTTCAGTTTTACATGATGCAGAACTGTTCTTTCTATTTGACTAAGCAGGACTTCACATGACCCATGGGAGGTCAGGGAATCTCCAGTTAAAAATGCTGATTAGCCTTGAATTTAAGCTTAGATTGAACCAAGGGTGAATGATCCAGGAGGGAAAAACATTTAATTAGGCTGCAGATATAACAAATTGTGTTTTGTTTGGAAGGGGGCTTCATTTTCCTTGTTAATGGAAAGTTATCATCATTGTGCTTGAATGTTAAAGAGACCGAATGAGTGTCTGTTCCTTTGGTGGGTTTATTTTGGCAGCAACTTGTATGACTGCAAATGAGAAATAACTCTTAATGAAGTAATTAGAAAATCATTACTAAATGACAGTATAAGTGGGAGCAAACTAACTCCCCATCCTTCATTCATAGAAGACCATCACAGAAGTCTGACCATGCAAAGACTGACGCAAAACTGTAGCCTTTATCATATAAAAGGAAGCCTCATCCTTAGCATGTTTCAGATGAAAGCCAATATAAGAAACAGTTTATGCACCTTTGTAGACAGAGTGGACACAAAATATATACATCTAGTCATGCCAATTGCTTCCGAAAGTACAGGAAATACAACAGCTGTTTCCTTTTAATCATCTATTTAGCCCCAAATAATCTTATGTTTACAGCTAAAGGTTATTTAAACTTTGATAAAATATTACATGCTACAAAATCACTTGATCTTTTGGAGACTTTGTATCCCTCTCAAAAAAGTAGAATAATTAGAACAATTAGTAAGGATGTGTAAGGAAAACCTTAGGAGCTATTCACACAATCCTGTTTCGTTTTTTCCCCATGGTGAAGGCAAGTTGGCTTTTAAGTGATTTTTGGTGAGCTGGTTTCTGAGTGCCCCAATACCTGTCCCAATCTTGATTCAACAACAGTCTGGAAAAAACTGAAAAAATATTGAATAAGAGCCACTTCACACTATGACAGCCTTAATGGCTTAAAACTACAGTAAAACTGAATGCCCATCTCAGCCTTGTCAATCAGACTGACAACCGACTTTCTTCCAGAAGTGCTCTCTCATGACGTAAACTACAAAAAGGAAAGAGGAAACATGGAACAAAATCTTCATCCTTATAAGAAACAAACCAACCAACAAAAATAAGGATCAAAGGCTGAAGGCCAAAATCTCTCTCATATTTTTGCTTCTTTAAAGTTCAGCAGGTGCTTTTGAAAGCTTTGGAAAGGAGATGAAAGACTGACAAGTGAACATTTTCCTGGGAGTATAGGCCTGAGGAGGATTCTGAGCACACCTGAGATGCAACTTAAAAACACTTTTCTGGGAGTAAGCTCCTTTGGGAAAAATGGACTCACTTCCAATTAGCTCTGCCTAGGATTGTGCTGTTAATGAGAGACTAGCACCAGTTATTGAGAGTAGTTGCCTAGATGGGTTTTAACAAAATGTCTAGATTGCAGATTAGTGATTTCTTGGTACCTCTTAAAAGTGAAGAAGATAAGAGGATGGGAAGGAAGGAGTGACTCAGGAATCACTTACAAATAATTGTTTGTGAAAATTGAGAGGAAAAGCAAAAGCAAAACTGATTCCGCAAAAGCAGTTGTTGTGCCCTTGGTCTCCCGTTTTCCCCGGTTGTACTGCTCAATTTTCCACTATTTGCTGTGTGGCCGCATTTTGATCCGCATCTCTCCCCGTCCCCGATTTCCCCCATGTCTTCTTGATCCTAAAAAATAAGGATCAAGAAGATGCAGGGGAAATGCAACTGCATAGCAAATAGTGGGCAATTGAGCAGTACAACCGGGGAAAACGGAAGACCAAGGGCACAACAACTGCTTTTGCAGAATCCGAACAAGTTAGGAAGCTGTCTAGGTCAGGGTAGCCAACAGGCATACAGAAAAATGCTTTCCCTTTTAGTAGCACCTTAATGTTTGGCACAACAACTGCTTTTGCAGAATCCGACCAAGTTAGGAAGCTGTCTAGGTCAGGTTAGCCAACAGGCATACAGAAAAACGCCTTCTCTTTTAATAGCACCTTAATGTTTAGAAATGGGCAACTGAAGCTTTTCATGGCATAGAGGTAATCCCATTTGTTGTTGTTCAGTCGCACAGTCGAGTACGACTCTTCGCAACCCCATGGACCAGCTCCCGCCAGGCCCTCCTGTCTTCCGCCGTCCTCTGAAGTTGGCTCAATTTCATGTTCGTTGCATCGATGATACTGTCTAACCATCTCATCCTTTGCCGTCCCCGTCTTCTTTGACCTTTAAGGTTCTATTAAAGGGACAGGATATCCCCCCCCCTTCCACAGTTAGCAACCCTGCTTCTAGCTGCTCTCAACGTTCATCCCACTGGGTGCAATTCATTCCTCATCTAGCCATGGGGGGGGGAGGTATTTTCCTTGTGTTTTGTTTACAAAGACATATTTTTCTGCAATAAAAGGCCCTGACTATTATTTGGAGGTCTGATTTTGCAGCTTTCATTATGTGCACAGGGGCCAGCCACTTTCATATTAGATGGAGCAGTTTGTTTCCATCACGCTGTCCTTATTCATTGGTAAATAAAATAACTATTACAAAGGCACGTAAGTCTCTATTTCTCCTTCAGCCAGAAGAAACTAAATCCTATCAGTACTTTCCAGTTGAAAAAGTAAGGTATTTGTCATACTGGTGTCAGAAGTGGGATAGTGTTTGCTTGGAGAAAAAAATGTGAACTTCTGAATGTGTGAGGGTAGAGCACACATTCCTTAAAGTCAGAGTATCACAGTGGCCATCTTCAGAAGAAATTACAGCAGCTTTGAAGGAGAGGCTGGAAGCCTCTCAAATGCAGCTGAAACAGGGCCTGGCTGAGCCTTAGGAAGATGAGGTAAAAGAGTTGCTTGATCAACAACTACAGGGGGGATCAAAGCTGACTCAGAGGCTCAGCTGCAGGGCACCCAGTTGGGGGTGGCTGAGGAGGTCCGTAAGATGGATGCGCAGCTGGCAAGCCTGGACCGCAGTCAATAGCAGAAAGTCAACAGGCTTTGTCTATCCTAGAGCCTGCCAGGAAAAATATGCAGATGAAAGTCTTCACAAACAGCCTCAGGGACTGAGAAACTGTTGGGAAGAGAAAGCAGAGGATACGCTGGAAGTGTGCAAGCCAGGAGGAGGCCGGCTGAAGCCTGCCGCCATCAGTGAGGAAAAGCTCCCGACACATTTCACCCTCCCCAGTTTATCCTATCGAACGTTTTGTAGGTGAGACTGAATGATGTCTTCTCTTTAACAGCATACCGAAGCACCAATGAGAAGCTCCAGCAGAGCCAGGCTAGCTCTACTGTCTTCACAAAGGGCGGAAAAGGACGGGGAGCTGCACCAAGACAGGGTCAAAGCAGAGAAGGGGGGGAAATGACGGTGCAGTGGGGAAAACATTTATTACATTTCATGCAGGGGGCCCTATATGAAAGATAATATCTTTTCCCCATGGCACCATCATTTTTTTCTTTTTTTGTTTTGTCTTCTTAAAGGACCAAACTGCCAGTCTCCAGGTGGGGCCTGGAGGTCTCCCAGAATTCCAGCCACTGATCTCCAGACTATAGAGATCAGTTCCTGTGTAGAAAATGGCAGCTCTGGCATCCTTGCTGAGCTCCCTTGCTGAGCCCCCTGCCTCTCCCTCACATCCTTGCTGATCTCCCTCCCCAAATGCCACCCTCCTGAGGCTCCCACCCCAAACCACCAGGAATTTCCCAACCCATGGATGGCAACCCTAGATGCTGGAGTCCAACATTCTGAGGTGTCATCTGACCACAGGGAGCAGCCTTGGAGAGGGCATTGTGGATCAAGGCACTCGTGCAGGCAGCTAACTCCTGCGTTGTTCTCAGAATTAAAAATTACCCCCAGGCAGACATAAACTGAAGACCCATATTGTGCCAGTCTCTCCCCCCCCCATGGCTTTTATGCCTGGGGAAATGGTTTAAAGGACACCCCAGGGCTAATTTTGGGCAGGAACACACAGGAACGGAGTTCCGGCTGGCTTCAGAGTTGGCCACGCCCACTACAGCCAAAACCTCTGCATGCGTGACTACAGAGGGAAGGCCTGGAGAGTGACCCCCCCCCGGCGACTCCGAGGCAGGCAGGCCGTGGGGGGCCTGGAAGGATCGGGGAGGCATTTACTCAGAGTCTTCCCTGGCCTGTCCAAGGGCTGACTTGCACCTGGGCAAGCCAAGGGAAGGTATGGGGGTGTGGCCTAATATGCCAATGTGCTGCACTGTCCAGGTGTGGCCTAATATGCTAATGAGTTTCTGTTGTTGGGTGTGGCCTATTATGCTAATGAGTTCCTGCTGGGCTTTTTCTACAAAAAAAGCCCTGGGACACCCCCTTTCCGAGGGCCATGCCTCTACTCTATATATTGGACTGAGCTGCTATTAAGAAATATTGCCCCCCAAAGTCCTGTCCCTTTATATGTATGTATGTGCCATCAAGTCACAATTGACTTCTGGCAACCCCAGCAAGGGGTCTTCAAAGCAAGTGAGAAGCAGAGGTGGCTTGTCATTGCTTTCCTCTGAAGAGTCTTCCTTGGTGGTCTTCCATCCAAATAGTGACTCTGCTTAGCTTCCAATATCTGATGACATCAGGCTATACCATACCATTCCGCATCCCCTTTAGCAGAACGTTAATGTGATTTTCCGGTAGGATGGGGCAATAAGGGCTACACAGGAACCCAAAATGGGCATTGAAGTTCATGTTATATGTATTGACAATTATTTTACAATGAAATTATATCATACTTTCTTTTTCAATAAATGATTCTGCTCAGAGGATTATGGCAAAAAAAATGCATAGCATTGGAGTTCCATAATTAGAACTCTACAAGGGGCGGGGCCCGCGATACTTGCAGGGGGGGAAGGCAGAGGAAGCAGCAGGAGGAGGTAAGTACCCCCTCATCCCGCTGGTTCCCCCGTCTCCTCCACCCCCCCTTGCCTTTCCTCCCCCTTGCCTTCCCCCTCGGCTCCTTGCCGTTCCCCCCCCCCCTCTCGCTGCTGGTTCCCCCCCGCCCCGAAGCGTGTGCCGAGCGGTGTGCCGCTCAGCCCTCGCTGCGTGCCACTCAGCCCTCGCTGCTCGTTCTCCCCAGCCAGCCCCAAAGCAAGTGCCAAGCGGTGCGCCGCCCAGGCCTCGCTGCTGGTTCTTCCCGCCCCCCCGGCCCCGAAGCAAGGGCCGAGCAGCAAGCTCTGCCCCCCCTTCCCGGCTCACCGCTCACCTTTCAAGCGGCGGCAGCGGCGGTCGCAGAGCGTTCCCTGTGCATGCGCAGGGGACGCTCTGTGAGTTTCGGGGGGATTTAAACATCCCCCCGATGTTATTTTCCAGGTTTAGGATTTTTGTGCACACATGGGGACCGCCCCACGTGTGCACAAACCTCTCCCTCCTCCCCAGGTCCCCCCGATGTGCAGATTTAAGTATCCGCACACCAGGGGGCAACTTGAGAATTAGATATATAGATATCAGTCATTTGATCCTTAAAAGTAGCTTGACCTGGAGGAAAAAAATGTCCTGTCCCTTTAATAAAGGCTTAGTATGTAGCATGCTTTTTCATAGCATGGATGTAAATAACATCCCATTAGGCCCCTGTTAAAGGAACAGGACACTTTCTCCTTATGGCCATTGGCAACCCTATCACTGAATAATGACAACCAGCACCTGCTAGTTCCAAAGGTCTCCAAACCTGACTGAAGTAAATCATCAGTAAATGAGAAGCACCTCTAAATTGACATTCGGCTGGCCCTTTTTCAGGCCCGGCGTTCTAGCGTGGAGCCTGAAAAAGGCGGGGAGGGAAGCTCAGCAGTCCCCCCCCCCATGGCGGCGGCAGGGGCCATAATTTTTTAAAGAGCCCCTAAGGACAACTGGAGGAGCCAGAATGACCTCTGGCGCGAGAGGTGGAATTTGCCCCTACGAGTCCATGGCCACCACCACGGGGCTCAAGGAGGCAGGAGAACATTTTGCCCCACCCCCCGGGGGCATCACAGCTGCCGCCAATGGCAGCCATAACTTTTTAAAGAGCCCCTCCCAAGAGCTAGGGGAGCCAGAATGACCTTTCGCGTGTGATGTCCGAGCAGGGAGCCAGAATGATATCACACGCGAGAGGTGAAATTTGCCCCTACGAGTCCAAGGTCACAACCCCGGGGCTCAGGGAGCCAAGGGAACATTTCGTCTCACCACTCCCCCCACGTGGGCATCGCAGCTGCCACCAAGAACAGCAGCGGTGGCCATAACTTTTTAAAGAGCCCCTCACGAGAGCTGGGGGAGCCAGAATGACATCACATGCGAGAGGTGGAATTTGCCCCTACAAGTCCAAGGCCACCACCCCGGGGCTCAGGGAGGCAAGGGAACGTTTCGCCCCTCCCCTCCCCCCCATGCAGGCGTTGCAGCTGCTGCTGAGAACAGTGACGGCAGCCATAACGTTTTAAAGAGCCCCTCGCAAGAGCTGGGGGAGCCAGAATGACCTCTTGCGTGTGATTTCCGAGCGGCAACATCACGCGTGAGAGGTGGAATTTGCCCCTACAAGTCCAAGGCCACCACCCCGGGGTTCTGGGAGGCAAGGAAACGTTTCGCCCCTCCCCCTGTGCGGGTGTCACAGCTGCGGCCGAGAACAGCAACGGCGGCCATAACTTTTTAAAGAACCCCTCCCGAGAGCTGGGGGAGCCAGAATGACCTCTTGCGTGTGATGTCCAAGCACGCGAGAGGTGGAATTTGCCCCTACGAGTCCAAGGCCACCACCTCGAGGCTCAGGGAGGGAAGGGAATGTTTAGCCCCACCCCTCCCCCAGCGCGGGCCTTGCAGCTGTTTTCGGGGGAGGTCATAACTTTTTAAAGAGCCCCTCCCAAGAGCTGGGGGAGTCAGAATGACCTCTCACATCACATATCCGCTCTGACATCACACACAAGAGGTGTAATTTGCCCCTATGAGTCCAAGGCCACCACCCCGGGGCTCAGGGAGGCAAGGGAACGTTTCACCGTGCCCCTCCCCCCTCTGCGGGCATTGCAGCTGCCACTGAGAACAGCGAGGCAGCCATAACTTTTGAAAGAGCCCATCCTGAGAGCTGGGGGAGCCAGAATGACCTCTGGCGTGTGGCTCGGACATAACACGCGAGAGGTGGAATTTGCCAATACGAGTCCAAGGCCACCCCCCCAGAGCTCAGGGAGGCAAGGGAACATTTCGCCCTGTCCTTCCCCCCGCGTGAGCTTTGCAGCTGCCGCCGAGAACAGCGATGGCAGCCATAACTTTTAAAAGAGCCCCTCCCGAGAGCTGGGGGAACCACAATGACCTCTCGCGTGACCATCACACGCGAGAGGTGGCATTTGCCAATATGAGTCCACGGCCACCACCCCGGGGCTTAGGGAGGCAAGAGAACATTTCACCCCACCCCTCCCCCCCGCGCGGACTTCGCAGCTGCCGCCAAAAACAGCTGCAGCAGCCATAACTTTTTTAAGAGCCCCTCCCAAGAGCTGGGGGAGCCACAATGACCTCTGGCGTATGATACCCTAACCGTAACCTACCCTAATCCTAACCCCCCGCACAGGCGTCGCAGCTGCCACCGAGAACAGTGAAGGCGGCCATAACTTTTTAAAGCGCCCCTCCCGAGAGCTGGAGGAGCCAGAATGACCTCTCACATCACTATTACACGCGAGAGGTAGAATTTGCCCCTACGAGTCCAAGGCCACCACCCCAGGGCTCAGGGAGGCAAGGAAACGTTTCGCCCCCCCTCCTCCCCGTGCGGGCGTTGCAGCTGCCGCCGAGAACAGCAACGGCAACTATAACTTTTAAAGAGCCCCTCACGAGAGCCGGGGGAGCCAGAATGACCTCTCCTGTGTGATGTCCGAGCGGCATCACACGCGAGAGGTGGAATTTGCCCCTACGAGTCCAAGGCCACCACCCCAGGGCTCAGGGAGGCGAGGATAAGTTTTGCCCCACCCCCTGCGCACGGGTGTCAGCAGCCATAACTTTTTAAAGAGCCCCTCCTGAGAACTGGGGGAGCCAGAATGATCGAATGACGTCTCGCATGAGAGTTGGAATTTGCCCCTACAAGTCCAAGGCCACCACCCCAGGGCTCAGGGAGGCGGGGAACGTTTCGCCCCCCCACCGTGTCCCAACTGATGGCTGGTGGGAGCAGGGGGCGGGGCTTATGTGCCCGCCCCCTGGGCTCCTGACTGGCGGAGTGGTGCTCCCGTGCGCTCCGGCAGGAACCGAGGCCTGGTCTTTGCAGATTTTCATTCTAGCTGACCTCACCTCTACTTTTGGAAACCAACTAAGGGGCAAAAGGTTTAAAGATGGCCTGAGGAAGGGCTCTACAGGACAGAATTGGCAAGCAGGGAGAAGGTTAAGTATTCCATTCCTGCCTGCTACTTCTCCCCTGAAAGTGTGTTCTTTCACCCTTGTATTTCCCTGATGAGGAAAACACAGGGTCAGGAAACCTCTTATTGTATAATTTGGCCCCAGGAGTAGACATTGTCGAGCATGGCATTTGATTCTGACAGACTTCAGTCTCTGTACTTTTTTTAAACAGAAATGAAACACTTCCAGCAATAGATTGATTTATGAACATTATCTGTCAGTTGAACATTTTATACAGACATTATTGAATTAACTGTTCCATATGGTAGCATTCAACAAGAAACAGTTCTGTGTGGTTGCTTTCTTGGGTTCATTTCCTTTAATGTGCTAAAATAATGATGCTGCTCAGATTTTTGCTGTTCGAATGCTGACAACTCTTTCTTTCTTTATATATATAAAATTATTTTTACATTCCTCCCAAGAACATGTCAAGAAGAAAAGTGAGATTGCTCCAGTGAAATAAATGCATTTATGCATTCAGAACTAGTCGATAACATTACTGCTCATACATGCTAGGGCAGTAGGCAGCTTTGGAGGTTCTAATGAGCCGTGGCCAGATCTGCTATATGTTTACAAAAGTCCTAACAGATAACGACTTTAAAAAATGCAGAAGTACAGCTGCCAACACAAATCGCCATAACACCAATTATCTCTGCAGCATTTGGTCATTATGTTGATTCAAAGGCAAAAAAGAATCAGTGGGTGGTTTCCTTTTCTACAGTGTGAGAAGCTGAAGGAGAAGGATTTTGTTGTTGTTCCCCTCGCTTTTTTTCCAAACTGTTCATATTGCTTGTTGTATTTCTTCCCACTGTGTTCCACTATTAATTCTGCAGGCCCAAACACTTAGGACTCAATACAACATGACAGGGACTCAGAAGACTGAGAGCAGCCATCAGTAATTGTGTTATATGTCACTTCCAGGAAAAACCCAGAAGTGATGTCATGCCTCTATAGGAATTGCTGGAAATGCTATGGTTTCCTCAGAGCTGCCAGCAATTCCTAGAGAGGTATGATGTCACATCTGGGTTTTCAAAATGGCTGATTGTTTGACTTCACTTCTGGGTTTTGAAGTCAAACAATCAGCCGTTTTTTGAATTTTTTTCTTGCACTGCTGCTCAGAGCTGAGAAGGAAAAGCTAATGGCAGGGAAGGGCAACCATTCTTGGAAGATCACCTATCAAGTTCTCCTGATTTTGAAAAAAAATAATGCTAAATGCAATAGCAAATACAATTGAAGGAAGGGAAATTCAAAGCCGTGCTCTGGGTTTGGAAAGAGGGATTAACACCTTCCAGGGACCATTTTCCTGAAGCGAATCCCCCCTCCAAACTTGCTTTTTAGTCAAAAAGCAGTCCCAGGGAGCAAAGAGGATACAAAAAATGAAATGGAGTGGAATGGGTAATCCCCCTCTCGCAGTGCAATTGTCCCATTCTGAATTGAACCCTCTGAGGCTCCTTAGAAAAGATACTGCCTAATTGTGTATCTTCCATATCACTTCTGGTTTGGCTCTTAGAATGGAGGTAAACTCATTTTTAACTCTGTGTTATAGAAGGCTCAAAATTGTTCACCTGCTTCTTTTCAATATGCAGAGTGTTTCATGGGTAACAATGGATAACTTTATGCTGCAGTTTAGGGTTGGCAGCTGGCCTGGAGAAAAGAAATCTCCTTTCCCTTTAATAGAGGTTTAATGGGATGTTATTAACACATTATTTCCATACCTATTAAAGAGACAGGCCACTTAGTAACCTTATTGGAGCCTGGTAACCCAAACTACTGATGAGTGTTTCTCTGTACTGTGGCACCTTTCCCATGCATGTGAGAATAGTGTTAACAGGGTAAAATGGAATTTGAATGGCCTCGAATGAAGAAGGAGGAGGAGGAGATTGGATTTATACCCCACCCTTCACTACCCAAAGGTGTCTCAGAGCAGCTTACAAACTCCTTTCCCTTCCCCTCCCCACAACAGACACCCTGTGAGCAGTGCTCCCTCTAAGCTGTGGAGTCTTATGAGCAAAAATTCTACTTTGTGAGCTACTGGCATTAAAGTTGTGAGCAAGCAATTTGGCTATTGCATAAATTAGTTTGCACTTGAGCCATCCTTCCTGAGCTAAGACAAAAATGTGTGAGCCAGAGGCTAAAAAACTGTGAGCTAGCTCACACTAACTCAGCTTAGAGGGAACACTGCCTGTGAGGTATGTGGGGGTGAGAGAGCTCTGACACAAACTGCTCTTTTTCAAGAACAGCTGTGCCAGAACTATGGCTTGCCCAAGGTCATCCAGCAGGTGCAAGTGGAGGAGTGGGGAATCAAACCTCGCAGATTAGAGTCCGCACACTTAACCACTACACCAAACTGGTATCTGCTTTTTTTAGCATTGAACAGGAACCCACAAAGTCCCCAGTTCATGAAAGCATGATGCAAGATTAATATACACAGCAGCGATTTTTTTCTCCCCATTCCCCATTTGTTTCCTCTATTCTGCACAGCAAGCTTTTTAAAAAACAGAAATTTAAGGGGAGCTATACTGAGTTGTAAGGATTAAATTTTCACTGGGCCAAAAAGGATGGGAAAATATTGCACTCTCTTCATATTCAGAGACTCACAAAGTATAATACATTCCCACCCTTTTGTGCTCATGTATTTCTAAGGAATGTGCTCTGCTTATAGACCTTTGGATGACAGATCAGACCAACAATGCAATCCACTGCTGGTGCCTCTGTCAGGGTCAGCATCAGCATCCCCTAAGTTGGGGCTGCTGCTGCCTTTCCCTGCCCATTTGTTTGCAAGC
>NW_015164263.1:0-3960 GCF_001447785.1 Gekko japonicus
ATATGAAACTTGATAAAATATGCCATTTGATTCCATCCCTCATTATTTATGTGTGACATTTAGAGTTACCACATTTGCATATGTGGTTGGCTGTTATACAAGAAATCCCCTGTGTGTTTGATTTCATTGGCAAGACCATCAGTAGCACCCCTGATGTTTCAATCGCTTCAAGGTTATGAAACCAGAAAAACAATAGTATTTTCTCCATGATGTTCCATCTGGACTTCAACTAACATTCAGATGTTACCCCAAAGGCATGAATTCATCAATACTTCATTGCCACTGGTAACACACAACAGAGTTTATTTAGATTTTATTAGATATTTATATCCCAGTTTTCTCCCCAATGGAGACTGAAAACAACTGACAACATCACTCCGCTCTCCTAAATTTTATCCTCATAATGAAAACCCTCAGAGATAGTTCAGGTTGAAAGACAATGACTGGCCCAAGGTAACCCAGAAAAATGACAAAAATATAAAAGATCAAGATTTGGATCCAAATTCAGTTTCTGTTGACAGAACATACTTCTGCTTATCTCTTTCCTGCTGCAAACTACTGAGACACAAACAGCCAGTTGTCCCTTATCTCTAGGGATCAACATTTTGGGGTGATCAGTTAGCTACAGTGGGCAGTGAGGGGGATGTAAGTGTCATTGGTGACATGTTTTGAGGGAACTTTGGTTCAAGTCTACACTCAGCCATGAAGCTCACTGGGTGCCTAGTCATTCTCTTTCAACCTAAATTGCCTAACAAGGTAGTAAAGACTCAATGAAAGGATCATCTATGCTGCCCTTGAGGGAAGACTGGGATAAATTGTGATATATGAAATATTCTCATAATACGGCTATATGGTTGAACAGGGAATGAATGTACCAACCCCTTGCACCAAACTTTGACAATCACTGAACTTCTCAAGGCCAATAAGAACAAAAAAAAATGATTTTCTAGCAGAAAATGAACATGACAAAGTTAATAGAAAAGGCTAAAGATTTACACAGTCTTTGACTGACATCAGACTAGAAACATTTTGTTTTCTGTAGATTGAGGTCTGTCCAGATCAACTGGTTTTCACTCAATCTGACATTGACATTAGTGTTAGGAAAGGGTCAGATGGCACACCTCATCTCTCTTTACTGAATATTCTCCAGTCTATGTTTGTTGAGAGTTTACCCCTCCTGAAAGAGAGGGGGACCCCCCTGTGCTTTGTCTGACCAAGCGTTCTATGAGTCCTTTCCCCCAAGTATTTACTGGTACCTCCACCTTCATGAAAGGAACTTTTAAAAATAACTGAAGGATGCTTAAGACATTTTATTCCTATAGACATTTTTCTGTTATAGATGCTTTTATTCTGCTAATTTCTGCTTGGGGACAATTTCATCATAATCTAATACATTTTGTGGATTTTTGTTAATTTTTGTCTATTTTTCCCCTTTACATAATATAATGTCAGATGGGCTTTTCTTACTGGGTCATGCACAGGAAACCGCGGCCATCTGTTTGCACTGTTTGCACTAGCACTTTATACAATTGTTTATTATGAATTTTATGGTATGTATTGATTTTATTGTATTTTAACTTATGTAAGCCGCCTTGCGCCAGTTGTTACTGGCAAGGCAGGGTATAAATTGAAAATAAATAAATAAATAATATTCTTTGAACTGAAGTATTATCAGCTGGGATTGGTTGTGGATCAGTGGTAGAATATCTTCTTCACATGCAGAAAGTCCTTGGCATCAGCTGTTCAAAGGTTCTGGTAGTAGGTGTTTCAAAGAACTCTGCCTGAGACCCTGGACCTTTGCCAGTCACAGTAGACAGTGCTGACCTGGGTAGACCAATGCTCTGATTCAGTATAAGGCAGCTTCATGTGGGACATGTCTTCTCAAGGACAAAATCTGATGTGATGCCTGAAATCTAGGCTGCTGCATGAACAGTAGCATGATATTTGGGTTTACCCATCCCCATATTTAGGCATATCTTCCCATATTGTTTCACCATATTTTCCTGCCTTCACTGGGAGTCAATAATACGTAGCAATGGCAGGAAAATGCATGACATTGTGGCAGGACTAAATTTGCTTATATCTGTTACGGGGCAGAACTCAGCAATGGGCTTCCATTTTCTAAGAACATTACATCCTGTCCCTTCCCAAATTAGTAACTTCTTACTTAGGTTATCACAGGAATGTTGGTGCAGTGACATTATCTTTCTTCCCACCCACCCCTCATTTGCTCTTCAGCATCTTTAGCTGTAGATCTCTCCTACAAAAGCAAAGAGGGGACCTCCACATCAGGTGCCAAGAAGTGGAGGATAAAAATATCACAACTGAAATCAAAAGCAAAGAACATGCTAAAATATTATCCCTGATGCGATGAAAGGAAAACTGTCTATTGGGGTCATTTGTTAAAAATGAGAAGATAAAGATTCACTCTTGAGGTGTTCTTAATGGGTTCATGGAACACTAAAATTCCTTGATGTCATAAAAAGGGTGAAATAGTGGCAGGAAAATATACCTTTATAGAGCTCCCAAGCCTCCATTTAAAATGGTGTCTATCATAGTTAAAATATGAAGTGGGGAGGGGCCATGATTCACTGAACATGCTTTGTGAGAAGAAAGTTTTGGCTTCATTCGTAATTTCTAATTAGAAAAGGATCTCAGGGACTGAGTGTCTGAAAACACCATGTTGTATGTTAGACCCAGAATGAGTAAGCCTGGTCGATGCTCACATGTTCCCTTCATCTCTTAAGTCTGGTATTTCTTTTGTCATTTCCTTGGTGTAGGGATCCCATATAGCATCACATACACCACTAGTGCCATCGTAACCATAGCAAGAACAAATAATATGAAACTTGATAAAATATGCCATTTGATTCCATCCCTCATTATTTATGTGTGACATTTAGAGTTACCACATTTGCATATGTGATTGGCTGTTATACAAGAAATCCCCTGTGTGTTTGATTTCATTGGCAAGACCATCAGTAGCACCCCTGATGTTTCAATCGCTTCAAGGTTATGAAACCAGAAAAACAATAGTATTTTCTCCATGATGTTCCATCTGGACTTCAACTAACATTCAGATGTTACCCCAAAGGCATGAATTCATCAATACTTCATTGCCACTGGTAACACGCAACAGAGTTTATTTAGATTTTATTAGATATTTATATCCCAGTTTTCTCCCCAATGGAGACTGAAAACAACTGACAACATCACTCCGCTCTCCTCCATTTTATCCTCATAATGAAAACCCTCAGAGATAGTTCAGATTGAAAGACAATGACTGGCCCAAGGTCACCCAGAAGAATGACAAAAATATAAAAGTTCAAGATTTGGATCCAAATTCAGTTTCTGTTGACAGAACATACTTCTTCTTATCTCTTTCCTGCTGCAAACTACTGAGACACAAACAGCCAGTCGTCCCTTATCTCTCGGGATCAACATTTTGGGGTGATCAGTTAGCTTCAGTGGACTGTGAGGGGGATGTAAGTGTCATTGGTGACATGTTTTGAGGGAACTTTGGTTCAAGTCTACACTCAGCCATGAAGCTCACTGGGTGCCTAGTCATTCTCTTTCAACCTAAATTGCCTAACAAGGTAGTAAAGACTCAATGAAAGGATCATCTATGCTGCCCTTGAGGGAAGACTGGGATAAATTGTGATATATGAAATATTCTCATAATATGGCTATATAGTTGAACAGGGAATGAATGTACCAACCCCTTGCACCAAACTTTGACAATCACTGAACTTCTCAAGGCCAATAAGAACAAATAAAATGATTTTCTAGCAGAAAATGAACATGACAAAGTTAATAGAAAAGGCTAAAGATTTACACAGTCTTTGATTGACATCAAACTAGAAACATTTTGTTTTCTGTAGATTGAGGTCTGTCCAGATCAACTGGTTTTCACTCAATCTGACATTGACATTAGTGTTAGGAAAGGGTCAGATGGCACAC
>NW_015164263.1:4434-27742 GCF_001447785.1 Gekko japonicus
CAGAGCTCTCTCAGCCCCCACCTACCTCACAGGGTGTCTGTTGTGGGGAGGGGAAGGGAAAGGAGTTTGTAAGCCACTCTGAGACTCCAAGTGAAGGACAGGGTATAAATCCAATCTCTTCTTCTTCTTCTTCTTCTTGAAACTTGGCTTACAGTCCAAGAGAGGGAAAGGTACACCTACAGGAAACTGGGGGAAATGATCATTTGGTGACAAAAAGGAAGTGATCTGGAATCAAAAGAAACATGGCTGTCCCCAATCCAAAAGAATTCACACTGTGCACCCAGGGTTGTGCATGTGAAACTTTTCAACAAAGGTAAAATCACACAATCAGCATGGGGGGGGGGGAGGCGGGAGGACTGAATCTGGTCACCCTCCCCAAAATACTGAGTTCTAATCTGATTGAAAGGCTTGCACAGGAAGATCCAGCTGCTGGATCAGAGAAGAAAACCATATGTTTAGGTTCTCCATCCATGGGTAGACTATTTATCGTGTCATAGGAAGATTAGGATATTCCTGTAATACCAGTGTGCACCTGAATGCAGTGCAGAGGTCACCAGCAGAGTTTATTGGGTAAGGTTAGAGTGCCAGAGTGGGACTGGGGAGAATAAGACACAGTAAGACAGAGGAGACCTGTATCTAATTTCCATGGTGCCATGAAGATTACTAGGGCACTTTGGGTCAGTATTGCTCCTTCAGCTTAATGCATCTCACAAGGATATTATGAGTCAGAGATGAGAAGAGCCCTAAACATCTTGGAAGGGATTAAAAAATATATATGAGACAGAAACAATCCCACGTCCAATCCATAGCATCTCCAGTTAACATTCCTTAATTTGCACTTGTTGGGATAGACCCTTCTCTGCCTGAGATCTTGGAGACCAGTACCTAGTCAATAGGCAGTACTGAACTAGCTGCATCATTGGTCTGACTGTTTAAGACAGCTTGATAAAGCCATTTATATCCATATTTACAATAGTCCTCCACATTTCATACAAGAATGACTGCATCCACCACTGATTGCATGCAAAAGAACGGCACTGACATCTTCACCAACTACAAAACCAGTAAGGTAAAGGTAAAAGTTTCCCTTGTTTGAAAGCTAGTCAAATCCAACTCTAGGGGGCGGTGCTCATCTCCATTTCCAAGCCGAAGAGCCAGGACTGTCTGAGGACTTATCCGTGGTCATGTGGCCGTCATGACTAAATGCCGAGGCGCACAGAACGCTGTTACCTTCCCACCAAAGTGGTACCTATTTATCTACTTGCAATTTCTTGCTTTCAAACTGCTAGGTTGGCAAGAGCTGGGGCCAGAGACGGGAGCTCACTCCATCATGTGGCACTAGGGTCTCAAACTGCTGAACTACAGACCTTCTGGTCTGCAGCTCAGCGTCTTAACCTCTGAGCCAGTACCTAGTAACAAGGAGCAACAAGTCACATGAGAAATCATGATGACGTTTTTAGCTAGTTTTTCAGTGAATGATATTCTTTACCATTTTTAAAAAATTCTCACTGTTAAAGCTTTACATGATCTGTACAAAAGCAACTGTTTCTTACTCCACAAAAGTTTCAACTGTAAGGACATTTCCATTCTTTTGCAAATTTCAGTGGGCTGGCAGGGAATCAGTGCAAGCAAAAGGACGTCTAGACTGCAGGGGCTTATATCACTGAAACAGCACTACTGAACCCTGAAATGGAAATACTCTGGGCAAGTGGGGTTGCCATTTAACCAGAAGAAAACTGTCTAAATAACTCCTTCCCCCCATCCATTTGCTGGAACCCATTGTGCAAGAGCTAGATTTTTTTAAAAAAATGGTATGCATGCCTGAATTGTGTAACCATCCCATGTGCATTAAAGTACCAGGTCATTGAACTTAGCCCCTGAATACTCGTTATAACCCGTTTATACACCACCTGGAGATTGGCAACCCTAGAGAGAGGTCAGCATGTTTTCCTTTGCTGGTTCCCAGCCCTTTCAAAAGTAGCCTTGTAGGCTGCACAGTCTTTTCTTTCTTTCTTTCTTTCTTTCTTTCTTTCTTTCTTTCTTTCTTTCTTTCTTTCTTTCTTTCATTTATAAACCACCCTCCCCTGTATAGCAGGGCTCAGGGCAGGTAACAACAATAAATTAGATCAAAACCTTTAACAATAAATTAGGTTAAAAAATTTTAACAATATTTAAGACAACTCTAAAAATTTACAACAATCAATAAGATGGCACATAGAGAGAGCACAAATAGTGCTCCTTCCAGGGCAGTAAGGGAGAGGGAGGGAAAAGAAGATGGAAGGAAAAAGGGAAGAGAAGAAAGTCAACTTGGCTAGAAATTGTCACTGTCCTCAGCCATAGGCCTGGCAGAACATCTCTGTCTTACAGGCCTTGGGGAATTGCATCAGGTCCTGCAAGGCCCAGATTTCACTAATTAGAGAGTTCCACCAGGTTGGAGGATAGCCAAACACTCCTTGGGCCAGGGACCACCAGCATATTGTTGTCAGTTGAGCACAATACTCTTGGGGGGGGGGGGGTCAGAACTTTACACGATACTCCAGGGGTAACCTGACCAATGCAGTGTACAGAGGCCTGATCCAACGTGGGAGAGTCCCAGTGTTGCCATGCAGGACACCAGGTCTGCAGCCTGTGGCGAGGCAGCGGCATCAGCTTGGATGTTAAAATCCCCCTAGACTATAAGTTTAGGAAACTCCAAGGCCCAGCCAGCCACTGCCTCCAGCAGGCACAGCAAGGTATCTGGTGGTGTGCTAGGCAGTCAGTACAGCAACCAGATAGCCAACCACTCCTCAGTGTCCCACCCCAGGCTAACACAGTCAGTACTGGAGATCTTTGGAGTGGGGATAGCCCTGAAGGAGAATGACTATTGAATGAACATTACAACCCCCCCTTTGTCTGAGACTGGTGAAGGACCTAGAAACTGGGGGGGGGAGTTCTTTTTGACTGTCTCACCCTCCCTTACCCAGATCTTGGTCATGCATGCCAGATCCACTTCCTGTGTTACAAAATAATTCTGTAACATATTAATGGACCCGACATTGCACAACATCCGTGTTGGAGAAGGGGATATCTTCCTAAGCCCACCACCAGCATATCTCAGGATGGGATGATATCTACAGTGGTGTTCCCCCATGACAAGACAGGAGGGGTCTCTCTAGCTGCTGTTGTTATCTTATCTTTGGCCTGACTCTCCTCCACCGCACCAACAACTACTTGGGCATGGGTGGGCACAGCCCAACCCCACTTACCCCATCACCAATTACATGGGTGATGGGCAGGGGCTGTCTGACCTGGTCCTAACCACTACATCGCCAGTTAGATGGGCATCAGATGGGGGTGGGTCCATTGTGGAAATAGCTGCTGTACTACCAGCCACCTGAATATATGTCAGCCTGCCCTTAAAAGGGAAGGCTGCTGAGCTGACCATACAAACAGGCAGTGACCTTTCAACCACAGTCATGGCCAGTTGGATTGGAGACAGAGTTACCAGGCATAACCTGGCACAACCTGGCCACAAGCAGGAAATTGGGGGCAGGGACTTCTGGAGGGGGGGCATGATCACCATCCCCAGAGCAATGATGTCATTTCTGGCATGCCTTGGAAATGACTTCATCATGCCATTGGTGACCATCTAGCATACTCCCCAAATTCTATGGTTTTACCATAGAGTTTGGCCAATTGCTAGAGCATCACCTGACATGATGATGTCATTTCCAGGGCAGGCCAGAAGCAATGCCATCATGTTGGGGACCGCAATCATGTGCCCCCATTTCACCAGGCATTTCCTCCTACTGCCATCCTGAGTGGTGACAAAAACAGGAGTTGGGGGTGGTGGAAGAAAATGGCAAGCCTATTTAGAGATGCCTCACCCTCTGACAATATTTATTTTGTTATAACAATTTCTGTGATCAAGTTTTGGTGGCAGGTGCATCTGCCTGCTTTCTTCCTGCATCTACAAACCTGGTACCTAAACAACAGTATACAGAGGTCTTGATAAAAATGAAGCCTCTATTTGGCCCCTAGACAAAGGACTTGATGGAAAGTAGCAGTTCCCCTGTAAAATGTGAACTCTTTTCCTTCTGAATTCCAGAACTGAAGAAGGGAGGGGGAAGAAAAGCAGCAGTGGCTTATTGTGATAAACTCCAAGCTCAAGGAGGCAGAAAGAACAAACCCTGAAAAGGGAATTAGCCAAGGCTGGAAATCCTGTCTATCATCCTCACAGGTCTCTGAATCTTGACCTTGAAGCTGGCAAGCTGTCACTGAATTCTATCTAATACACTCTATCCTACTTTCACTTTATCAGATACCATTTGAAATGATAACCTGTTATCTGTGAGATGCCAACATACATAAAGAGATGCTGCCCCTAGAATCTCTGCCAAGCTATTTTCCTCAGCGCGGGACTGGGAAGGAGAAGCAGAAGGAGAAGCAGGTTGTAGCTGAATCTCCCTTATTCTGTCCTGTCTGAAATATCAGGTTGCTGTCCAAGGGCTAGGGGCATCATAATAAGAGCCAGTCCTAATCTACCCTCACAACAGAATAGTGGTGGGATCATGAGTTGTCAGAATGTATAGTTCCAGTTCAGAGTGCAAGCAAGAATGTGAATTTTGAAGACATCTCTTTTTTAAAACAAAACAAAACATACAAGAAATGTTGATCCTCAATATGCTCAGTAATTCTTGTTTTAATAATAGTTTAATAACAGTTAATAACAGCCCTGACCTGGATAGTCCAGGCTAGCCGGATCTCATCAGATCTTAATGTTAATGTTATCATATTAGCTAATATATTTTGTATAAGTGATATGTTGTTACTTGCCCTAAGCCCACTTCTGGGAAGGGTGGGCTATAAATGTGAATAAATGAGTGAGTGAATGAATGGATGGATGAATGAATAAATCTTGGACACTAAGTAGGGTTGATTCAGGCTAGTATTTGGATGGAAGACCTCAAAGGAATACCAGGGGTGTGATGCAGAGGCAGGCAATGACAGACCACCTCTGAATGTCTCTTGCCTTGAAAACCCTACAGGGTGACCATAAGTCAGCTGTGACTTGATGGCACTTTCAACCACATTAATTTACCTGGAACTGGCGTGTAATTTCCTAGGTCCCGTCTACACCCCTTTTTAAAAATTGGGGTGACATTTGCTATTTCCCAATCATTCCACACAGAAGCTGATTTTAGTGACAGGTTACAACTACTTGTTAGTAGATCAACAATTTGAATTATTTAAGAACCTCCAGAACGCTCAGAGTTCTTTAAGAACCCTTAAGAAGCATCTAGCGTTGTCAGTTCTAAGTTGGGAAATATCTGGAGATTTTGGGAGCCTAAGAAGGGTGAAGTTTAGGAAGGGGAGGGACTTCACTGAGGTATAATGCCATAGAGTCCTCTTTCCAAAGAGGGCATATTCTCCAGGTGAACTGATCTCTGTCTCCACAGTCAACACTTGATGTGTGACCACTGAGAAAGCAGTTTATGACTGTACCAGAATCATCAGGAAGTGATGGATGACCTTGGGTCAGTCACAGTTCTCTCAGCTCAAAAAAATAAACTTGGCTTGCTACAAAATGAGCTAGAGTTTCAGGCTGCCAGACAATCTTCACATCTCCTGGCTCTACTACACCCACTGCCATACAATAATTAATTAATCAGGAAGTGACCCAGTTTCATGTTTCCGACAGCAGATCTGCACACTAACACAGCTACTCATAAGCATCTCCGAAATGTGGAGTGTTTCATAGGCCCCTTTTGCTTCAATGAAAGTATTCTGAATATGCTTAATTTTCACAGTGATGAAACTTGAAAGTGTTTACCGCCAGCCAGAGTGTATTTATTCTTTGATTGCACAGAAGGATTTTTAATATTGGCACTGGTTTGTTGGGGGAAAATACATTTGAAGTTTGTGATATTACAAATCTTGATATTGCATATCAATACCCATGGATCCTTTAAAAAGGCAGGATCACTTTGCACACTAGCTAGAGATCTCTAGGCAGAAGCCTGTTTCCTAGCACACATTCCCCTTAATTGGATTAAAACATCTGACCATGACTTCAGATCAGATTATTTTGACCCATTTGATTTGGAACATATTTTATGTTTTCATTCAACTGATTTTGTCTGTTCAGCCCACTGCAAACGGTGAGAGTAAAATTAAGGACAAATCTTTACTGCTGTATCTATTTTCAATATCAATGTTTTTTTAAAAATATGCAGAAATATTTTGGGAGAAATAAAATAAACTAGATGTATCATAGAAATGTATCATAGGTAGATACTTGTCATCATAAGAACATAAGAGAAGCCAATGTTGGATCAGGCCAATGGCCCATCCAGTCCAACACTCTGTCACACAGTGGCCAAAAATACCAGGTGCCACACTGTGACCTGTTCATATGGTACACAATTATGGTATTGGGTCAATGAAGAATGAATTCAGACCATCTGCTTCACATCATAATAAGTAGAGGAGAACAACAAAGAATGAATTCAGACTGTCTGCATCACTTCATAATAAGTAGAGGAGAACAATATTTAATCCATTTTGCCTGTGTACTCCATTAAAAAAAAATTCCCCTGCTCACCTGCTGCTTGAGGATCCTACAAAAAGAGAGACAATTTCATTCAAAAGCCAATCCAATGCCTCCTTGTGTCCCTGGAGCAAGTGAGAAAAGTGTTTGCTTATGGAGTAAGGGTGCTTTCTCCTATTTGGCTGAATTTTACAGGATAGAGAATCCCTGGTGTTAGGGGTATAATCTGTGAGAATATTATTCCAGCTGGGTAATGATGCAGGGTGAAAGCCATAATGAAAAAGGTACTTTCCACTGAAAACAATAGAAGTAATGATTGATTGATTTCCTAATCACTTAAATTCATTCCTGTGTTAAAGAATCAGTTTCTAGTTTTTAAAATGAACTATGACTCAATTCTGTTGTGCTTTTCACTCTAAAACAATTGAAAAACAGTTGGAATAATGGGTTGGATACCATGGAGGATTTCCAAATGCAGAAAGGGCTTTGATTTTTCCTGATTCTTCCCTCCCACTGCAAAACTCTGACCTCCCCATGCGGTCCCTGGGCCTTCCCTGTCCCCTAGAAACATTTGGGTGGCATTTTGGACTGTGGGCGGGGGGAGAAAGTAGCACTCCACAGATGGAAATTACTCCCACTTGTAGAAATCCTCTGTGGAATCCAAACTAGGGTTGCCAGGTCTTACTGGGCTTCCAGCGGGGGGCTCTCAGGTCCATCACATGATGACATCACCCGGAAGTAACATCATCACACTGGGCACATTGCACAGTGACTCTAGCTTTTTTGTCAAAACTCTATGATTACCATAGTGTTTTGACCAAAATGCTAGAGCATTGTCATGTGATGTGCCTGGCATGATGAAGTCACTTCCGGGTGACGTCATTGCACCGAGGATGTCGATGTGGGAGGGGGGTGTTCAGGGTAGGGCTTTTCCCACCGGCCAGCTAGCTAGCAGAAGATTGGAGCCCCTGCAATTGGGGGAACCCCGGCCACCACCGGGGATCTAGCAACCTTAATCCAAACACATACATGCATAATTTTTTTTAAAAAAAATCTTCACCAGTGCAATTACAGCCATGTCAGATCTGTGACATGGATATATATTTTTATGATGAGAGATAGAGCTGGAATTATGGGACCTTCTTTCATGTACATATGATTCAGGTAGAAAGTAGGAGTGGGTGGAGGCTAGTCCCAAATTATCTGAGTGAATTCAGAATTAAACTATTTTAAAATGTTTTTTCCCCCTGCTATATTTAAACACCCCCCACAACCTTGAGGACTAATTTTTAAAGGTAAAAGTCCTACAAAATAACAGTGGGGAAAGTGCTCAACAGAATACAAATCCAGCCTTCTCATCCTTCATTTGTTCTAAGCCCTTGAGAATGAAAATCCACCTCGAAATCCCCCAGCAACCAGCCAGACAGCTGATAGGTCTCTTTAACTGTGGATATAAAACTGGAATGAAATATCTAACAAGATTCTGAATATACAATTCTCAGGGGGGGGGAATAAGAAACACTTGCGCTTCCTTCAGCATTTAGGGAAGACATTACTCAAGGCAGCTTTTTCTTACTCAAGGCTCTGTGAGAGAGATTAATGTTGCAGACACACTGGCCATCCATCCATCCATCTATGGACTTGCCTGAGCAGGACTTTCCCACTTCCCCCTCCTATTTCAGGCAGCACAGTGAGCTCCCTGGAATTTTGTTCCTGGGGGTCAACAAACTCCCAGGAACAGCTTAAGGGGGAAAGTTGGGAGGGTGCAGTAGGAGGGGCAAATCTTCCATAAACAGATATTGTTTATTCTGTAGGAGTAACTGAGGGATATGGTATATGCCAATCTCTCTATTATGCATATGAATCCAAGAGCTGTCAGTGAAGGTAATGTGTATTATTTGATAACTACCATTTCAGCAGATCATATGAACTGACTCGTCTATTTTAAGGTTCCCTTTTAATACACCATAAATTTTAAAAAATACCCCTGATACTCTAATTTGCATAATTGTTCAATTTATTTTAAACATCAGGTTGGCATCATGTATTTTCCACTCTGCAGGAGGTGCTGGAAGGTAAGCCAGTACAAAGATATATAACATTTTGAACACATACAGCTGTTTTATACTGAACCAGGCCATTGGTCTTTTGAAATCAGTATTGTCTGTTGTGACTGGTGGCACCTCTCCAAGGTCTCTGGAGATGCAGAGGATTGAAACTGGGGCCTTCTGCATGCAAAACAGATGCTCTACCACTGAACCATGGCCCTGTTGCTCTTTGTGGGATAAAGTAAAGAGCCAAGATTTTCACTATACTCATTACATAGTCCCATGAAGATCCTTTCAGAGAGTAACCATGTTGGTCTGCAGTAGAACAGCTAGATTGAAATCCAGTAGCACCTTAGAGCCTAACAAGATTTTTGGGGTATAAACTTACGAGCATCAAAACTCTCTTTGTCAGATACTAATTGGAATAAAGATTTCTGAGTCCTGATATCCCAGTCAGAAGGTGGGATGGGTGTTACAAAGAAGGATGTCCCTATTCAGCTCTGAGAGATCCATTGTTCTGAACTTGTGAATGAATTCAAGCTCAGCAATCCCACATTGTAATCTTCCCTTGAAGCTTCTCTGTTTGAAAACTGCCACTCTTAGGTCAACAACAGAATGATCTGGAAGAATAAAATGCCCCCCCCCCAGTTGGGTTTTTTTTTTTTTTGGCTTTTTATGTTGGATTTATGTCCATTTATTGTTTGTTCAATGTAGCATCTGGAAGGGCATTGCTGACATTTGACAGCATACATAATTTGACATTTTTTAAGTATGTAAACATTACCCAGCTTGGGTCCTGAGATGCCTAGGAGAATGGCATGCATATAAATATTTTAAATCCAAAAACCTGTCCCAAAGACATGGGCTTGGAACTACCTTCTCCTGTAGCGGACCTCCACGTTCCCCCATCAAGCCATAAGTTTGAATAAAACTCTATTTCAGAAAGGAATTCTGAAATGCTTGGAGGTAAAAATGACCAAGACAGAATACCAGGTTCCCCTCTCTCCTTTTCCATTCTCACCTTTCCTTGATGACCAACGGTCTTACACAGACCTATATATATTCTAATTTACTTAAAATAGTATTGGGGTGTAGTGTATGCTGACCACCGGGGGCCAGCGAACAGCCAGAGCTTGACTCTGGAAGAAGTCCCTCCACTGGGGAACCAATGGGAACCATGGTGGGAGATTCAAACCCATCAATGGTGACCAGGGGTGTGCCCCCAGGTATGTATATAGTTGGCCTGCCGGCTGTTTGTTCCTTATTCTTGTTGTGTACCTAATAAAGCGTGCCATGCACCAAGTCGTTGTCTGTCGTCCATCCATGCGGCAACCCACTACACAATAGGGGTGGGTTAGAAAACCTATTCCCTGAGTCAAAATGCAGAAGTCATAAAAAGTTTAGATAAATTAAACCATTAAATAACATTAATAGATGAAAACTAAAGTTTGGGATCTCCTGAATAAAGTCTTTGAAATTCTTCAAGCTCACTCATCACTCTATTAATGTCAGGTCACGCATCCTTTGTAATTTTCATTAATTGGCATGATTTCTTTCTCACAGCTTTTCCTTTCTTTATCCGGTCTTTTCTGTCTCAGTCTGATGCTGCTGAATTATTAAATACTATCTTCCTCATCCATCCTCCTGCAATGCCGTCAAAGAACACTAATGTCCAAGTGAATTAAATATGGTCAGCTTAATTTCGAAAGGTTCCAGAGGCCTTTCTTCGACTCTATTTTAAGAACAGAGTGAAAGCTGCCTGGCTCGCAAAATGGGATTGCTATGTGCAGAGGGCACGGAGCAGCTATTGCAAGGGTCTTCTTGCACAATGAGCACCAGCCAGTGGAAACTGAGTAGCACTGTCAGTGTTCATCAAGGCCTTCATTAAAAAGATTTGGGGGTGGTAACCAATGACCGAAAACCATATTAGCATTGCTTTGAACTTTTGTGCACAGCAGTATTAATTGTGTGTAACAAACTGCATAGCAACCAAAAGTACTTGCTATAGTACTGAGGTAAATCCAACATCACTATGGAAGGTGCCAAATGTGAAGGCAGGGTTTCAGTTTCTGACACAGGTTATCCTTGCTCATGTTTGGATCCAGACTAAACTGGCAATTTCCTTCAATTTCCTCTTTCCAGTACAGATCCCCACTCCTTGGGGTCCCTTATCTACCTAAGAGCAACATTTCATGGAAATCAGTGGGATGCAGTGGGAGGGAGGACCAATAACTATTACTGGTGGTATGCCAGATGAAACAGAAAAGTCTTCACCTAATGGTGAAAGACACCAATAGAAGAAGACAGAGGGATCTTCCTGGGGAGGGAGTTCCAAAGTTTCAGTGCCACAACACAGGAAGCCCTTTCTTGGGTCACCACCCATTTAGTTTCAGATGGTGAGGACAACCAAAGCAGGGCCTCTGAGTATGACCAGAGTGAGCAAGTAGGTTTGTATGGAAGAAGGTGATCCTTAAGTTATGGTGATCCTAGGCCGTCCAAGGCTTTAAAGGTCAATAACAGCACATTGAGTTGAGTCCAGAAGCAAATTGGAAATTAATGTAGGTGGAACAAGACTGAAGAGATATGCCCCCTACAACCCATTCCAGTCAACACTCTGGCCACAGCATTCTGTTCCAACTGTAGCTTCCAGACAGTCTTCTGGGACAGCACCAGGTAGAGCCTATTGTATTAATCTTTTCTAGATGTATGCCCAGGCACACATCACAGTGACAAGATTTTTTTTTTTTGCTCAGGGAGGGCTGCAGCTGGATCATCAGCTGAAGCTGCTGAAAGGTACCCTGGTCACTATTGCCACCTGTTTGACCAACAGAAGACCCAGGTCCAGGAGCACCAACAAACGATGAACTTGCTTCTTTAGCAGGAGTGCAACCCATTCAGAACAAGCGATAACCCATTTCCCCCACCAGTAGCACCTCCATTTTGCTGGGAATAAGTTTCAGCTAGTAGCCCTCATCCATTTCAAAACTGCCTCCAGACATCTCTTCATGGTTTCCACACCCTCCCTAGGATCTGCTGGTAGTGAGATACAGAGCTGAGTGTCATCTTGCATCTTGGTGGCAACTCAACGCAGATCTCCAGATGACCTCTCCCAGTGTCTTTACATAGATCAGGGGTGGCTAAACTTGCTTAATATAACAGTCACATGGAATAAATGTCAGATGTTTGAGAGCCACAAGACATGAACAAATATTACACACACTTTTATTGGAAAATATGCAAATTTGCTTTTTATTAACATTAAATTATATTGTGTGAAAGAGCCACAGAAGCACCACTTCCCACTTCAAAGCAGGACTGACAACCCCATCTCTCAGGGAGGAATTTTCTGTCTTCCAGACCTAGTCCACCCCCACCCACAGAATTAAGGAGCCAGGAGGGGCAAGGGTTATACAAAAAGGTAGTAAGCCATTGAAGCTATTGATGGAAATTTTATTCTGGAGCCAACTCAAAGTTGGTTTACCTTGGTCATACTAAAAAAATTATCTACTCAGTCAATTAGAGATTGATGCCTGACTTTGCATCAATTATGAATCTATATATCTAATTTCCAAGGTGCCCCCTGCGTGCGGATATCTAAATCTGCACATCGGGGACACCTGGGGGGCAGGGAGATTTTCCTGCGCACCTGGGGCAATGCCCAGGTGTGTAGAAAATCTAAAAAGTTGAAAAAAGTATACAGGAGAGATTTAAATCCCCCCCAAAAGTAAAAGAGTGTTCTGGTCTAATTTTCCTCCTTGGAAATCCTACTTGGCACCCAGTCCCATGAGGAAATCAAAGATCAGTTTGATCTCCTTGCTCCCTCTGCATGGTTGCCATCTTTGGGGAGGGTTGATCCATCCTGTTCTTCAGATCACACTTCATTATCCTCAGAAGCACTTACATCTCTGCCTGGCTCACTGGTTCTATACACGTTGTGACAATAAATGAGTGTGTACCAGTTATGTTTCCCCATATTTCTTTGCTTTACAAAAAAAAGTGATTCTTTGGCCTGTGTCAGTGCCATTGCTATGATTTTATGAAGTATAAAAAAGGAAATAAACACAGCTTAAAATGCACTGCTTCTTGTGAGCTTTCTTTCATTACTATGAGTAAGGCCTGTTGTGGGAAGAAATACAACGAGCTCTAGAAGGAAGCTCCAGATGAGTGTCCCGGCTGCAGCTGGTGGGCAGCAGAGGAAAGGGGGAAATAGAGGGAGGCAAGCCATGTTTATTTCCTTCTGTTTAGCCATAAGGCAGGGCTGTCTCAAGTCATTTTGCTGCCCCAAGTGATTAGTATGGGAGGACAGCCTCATGGTAACAGGTATGGTTCCCTCCACCCCTAACTTATGTTGATTTGGGGTTATGCAGTGGCAGCTAAGGTAGAAAAGCACCTCCTCCTATGCCATGTCTTCTGGGTTCCAAGGTTCTGGAAAGCGGTTCCATAGCCAGTTACAGGGTTGCCAACTCTGGGTTGGGAAATACCTGTAGATTTGAGGGGTAGAGCCTGGGGAGGGCAGGGTTTGGGGTGTGGAGGGACCTCAGCAGGCAGGGGTCATTTCATAGAAAAAGAGCTAGGGGAACTCATTACCATAACTCATTAGCATATGCCACACCCCCTGACTTCACCGGAAGTGTGTCATAAGGCCACACCCCCTGAATGCACTCGCCCGCTTCGGGAGAGTGGATCAAAGTGTAATACAAGCCTCCTCCGAGACTTGATCACACCAATCTGAACTCTCTCTTGGGTCTTGATGCCTGCCAGTCATTCCCCCTGCCTGGGGGAAGCCGCGTTGTACCAAAATACAGTCCAAACTGCTGTAAGGAACACCCGTCCACCCTGAGCACTTACAGGGTGCGTCAAATCACCATTTTACTGCAACCCGAAGCAGGGGGCGGGGCTTCATCATGTGCTCCGCCCCCTGCACCTCACCCGGGGGAATGGCGATCCCCCGCGATTCTCCCTGAATCACCCCTGTCAGCAGGGTATAATGCCATAGAGTCCATTGCCCAATGCAGCCATTCTCTCCAGGAGAACTGATCTTGGAACTCTCCAGGTGCTGCCTGGAGATACTAAGGGGAGGGCCAGACCTGTACATTTGAGGGGTAGAGCCTGGGGAGGGCAGGGTTTGGGGTGCAGAGGGACTTCAGCATGGTATAATGCCATAGAGTCCACTGTCTAAAGCAGCCATTGTAATAGCTGGGAAATTTTCTGGAGGGGAAATGATGTGCTGTGGCTGGGGAACACGGTGATTTCTGGGAGATCCCCAGGCCCCACAGGAAGATTGACAACTCCAGTTACTGTTTAAGTGAAAATTGGGATATGTATTTTACCTCAGGACACATTCAATGACTCCCAACAGCAACAACAAACTATTTAGAATGTTAGAGACAAAGGCCAATCAGGCCACATATGCAAATGACCTCTGTGTTCCGACTGGCTATTGGGGGGAGAGGAACAGCAAACTGTTTAGAATATTGGAGGCGGGACGCAGGCAACGCAGCCAGTGGATAGGGACAGCTTCTGAGTGACAAATCAGGGAGCCAACTGATTTGGGAGTGTGTGGAATGTTAGGAGAGTCCGTGACCAAAACAGAATTATTATATAGAGAGATATCCAAGTGCCAGCACTTAGACCTCCTGCATGTTACTTACCTCACTACTCAAATCTGAAGCAATCTCAACTCAAAGCTTACCCATTTTTTTCACCCTGAGATCTCTAATCCTAGAGCAGCTGTGGCTCTTTAGAAACAAGGAGCTGTATGTACCTTCAAACTCCCAGCATTGTTGTTGCTTTTTCTACCTTATCAGTTATGGAGTCCTGCATAAATATGTGAAAAAGAAGCAAACATTAAGTATTACAAATCCTGACAGTCTCCCAATCTCAGTTTAAAAAGAAACACCGACAAAATGCAATCAGCAAGGGAGATAATGGAGGAAATGGAAACCTCATCCTGCCTTGATCCTAGTGTGGATTCTAGCAGAAAATTTGTGAAAGACTGGGCAAGAAATCAGGGCCAGCAGTCTCAGCTTTCCTAGTGTGGATTCTAGCAGAAAATTTGAGAAAGACTGGGCAAGAGTCTCAGCCTCAAGACTGGGCCAGCAGTCTCAGCCTCAAGACTGGGAATGGCAACAAATGGGTGTCTCTATGGCAGGGAATGTATGTCAGCTGTCTCACAGAACCTTTGTCATGTCTTCTGCCACCTTGCTGTGACCCACCTGGGAACATACAGCAAGCTATCTGAATTCTCATATGTCTCCCCAAATGCATGCATCCCAAGAGTCCGAAAATAAGGCACTGTCACATTTGAAAGCTGGTAATGTTGCACAGTTGCAGATGGGGGAAGGAAGAAATCCACCATTCAAATCTTACCTGTGGCATGAATTAACTAGGTTATCTTAGGTAAAGCCTTGTTCCCATCCCAGCTGCCATATACAGATGAAGAAGAAGAAGAAGAAGAAGAAGAAGAGATTGGATTTACACCCTACCCTTCACTGCCCAAAGGTGTCTCAGAGCGGCTTACAAACTCCTTTCCCTTCCCCTCCCCACAACAGACACCCTGTGAGGTAGGTGGGGCTGCGAGAACTCTTGCTATGGCTTCCCCAAGGTCATCCAGCCAGGTGCAAGTGGAGGAGTGGGGAATCAAACCCGGTTCTCCCAGATTAGAGTCCGCGCACTTAACCACTACACCAAACTGGCTCTCAATAATGATAATGAGAGTGACATATTTGATAATGAGAGTGACATATTTGATAATTTTAACAATAAAGATTACTGAAATAATGTATACGACACACACTAAAACTCCATAAATGCTAAGTTGGATCTCCCCCCTCCCAGGTTATTATGTATTTCATTTGTCATTGAAATCAGTGCAATTTAAAACAATTTTGCTTGCATTATGCACTAATCTTCTGAATAGCACCTGCCTTTTTAACATACCAAATGTTTAATCCCTATTGTTATATTGGCATTTGGCAGAGAAAACCATGATACGTTCATCATTCTTCGTTATTAATATCAATTGTCATTCAAAAGAATATATTCTCTGACGTCTCATTAAAATCTGAATATTTATTGTTATTCGGCAAGTGAGAGGTATAACATAATCACCTCAAAGTAATTTAATTGCTTCTTGCATGGAATTCTGATTCTGTGAGAGTGATTGGAAATGCATCTTTACTTTTTGCTAGATTTGTGATATTGGAAAACTAACAAACTTGCAAAGTTTAATGGCACAGGAAAACGTTCCTTCATCTTTATCCTTTAATATCATATTGGCATTCTGACTGCGGGAAATGAGCTGTTAACTCCAGTAGTTTTGATTTGATATCTTCAGCAAAGGGTGAAACATCCACAAATACCATCCCCTGTAATGGTCTCATTTGTTAAGCAATTTATCTGCTGCTGCTATTATTGCTGCTGCCGAAATCCACTTCATTTGTGATCAAACATTTGGTTCTAATAAAATATTTATCTTCCCTATATGGCAAAGTACCATCAGGTTGGTAAATATTGCAAGGCATGAAACTAATATCCTAGTTGGATACAAATTTCTATTTTATTGTCCTAGATCTGCACTAAACAATGTAAGCTTGGTAAAGTGCTATATTTAATTCCTCGGTATGCTTTTTGGAATGTGGATCAAATCATTGTGAATATTGTAGCCACTCCATCATTCTAATAGTGGGGCATCAGGGTTGCCATGCTTCCAAGGAAGAAGTAATAAAGATATGTAAAGCAGTCCATAGTATACAGATTGCCAGTTGGCTGCTCATATTTATAATATTCTGTGCCAGGACAACAAACAAGTAATCAGTATCATAACAGACACAGACAACTTAGAGTGTTGCTCCTCTCTCCTTATATATATTTGAGTTTTCGTGTGAACTCTTCCACACACCTCCACAGGCTTTGGGTCCCTGATCTGTCGCTCAGGAGGGGGGCCAATCCCTTGGCCAAGCTGCCTCCCTCTGTTGCCTCCATCCTGCCCACACGCCTGCTGACCGCTGACTCGCCCTCAGTCTCTGGCCAGGATGGATGCTCTGACGGGTGGACACCTCCGAGGCCCACCACCTCACCGTCCAGCCTCCACCCCCATGGCGCCTGCTGGCCTGCAGCCCACTCCAGGCTGCTTCTGGAGCTGGGAAACACAGCAGCCAGCTGGTGGCCCACACGGTGAGGTCGACAGGGTACGGGTCATGGGGACAGGAAGGTCGGGGCCTCCGATGCAGCAGCTGGCCAAGCCGGAGGGAGATCTGGGCGCCTGCAAAACTTTGCTCCGCAGCCCCACAACTCCCCATACTCCATTCACCTCTGCACTGCAGTGCGGCCGAGCTCCTTGCCAGCCTCCACTTACCAGCCTTGGCGCCCGCTCCCGCATTCACCTCTGAGCACCATGGGAGCCGACGAGCTGGGGCTGCCTCCTCTGCCTGACTTCTCCGACCAGTGTGACTGCAGTGGTGGTGGCACCACCAACACCTCCCCGGAGGGAAGGTGGCCATGGAGGCGCCGGCCAAGGCCGCAGGGAGGATGCCGCAGATTGAGGGCTCCTCCTGCCGTGCCTGGCCACCGAACGCCTGCCTCTGACTGCCCGCACGCCCAGTTGCCATCACACCCACACCAGCGGGAGCAAGACGCTGCACAATGAGGGTCCTGACAGTGACTTCCGCGGCCTTCATGTCTTCAACCCTCACCCCAGGGTCTTGCTAGAGCTCGTTGCATTGACTTCGCAACAGGCCTGACGGCTAGTTCACTTATAAATGGATCTCTTACCACACAGAGACACTGGTTTGCATCCCAATGATAAGTTCCACTGTAGCCCAAGATATCCTTGAAATGCTATTTGTTAGGGACAAGGGACATCCAGGAAGAGTGGGGGGAGAGGAGGTTTGCCACAGGAAAACAGTAATGAATGAAAACACCTCCCCCTTCCTTGCATGCATGAATATGATTGGTGGGATCAAAACTGCTGTACCAAAAGTCTAAACACAAGAAGGTAACTTAAACCAAAATCAGACCAGCAGCAACTGTTTAGAACAGTAGAGAGAGAATGAACTTCCTCAACAGTTGCTACCTGAAATCCAAGTAGAAATACAAAATATTGCATGATTCTCTATTAACCATACTGATGGTTCTAGGATTTTCTGATATTCAGGGGTGATTGGGTTTAATGGAAAAGTTGGAACATTATTTATTACATGTTTATCCCACCCTCGTATCTTTTACCCTTTTTAGTCTATCTCTCTCTCCCTCCCTCATGGTGACACTAATTGAGGCTTAGAATCCTTACCAAAGTTGGCTGGGGAGTTGCCTAGCAACCCCAAAAATGGCTGCTAAAATCTCACAACATAATTTTGCATCATCTCTGTGGCACACTTAGTGGCATATCTTTCTCAAAGAACCAGATGTTTTTTCTATGATTTTGGATGGTTTTCTTTTGTATTTTTAACATCTGGGGCATCTCCCAGGCTTGAAGAACAATCCCTCTTGTCTGTCCCTGGCCCCATTGTGCAGACTTGATCCATTATAGCCCAGTTCAAAATTAGATATAATCAGAGGTCATTTCGGGGGGGATCGCGGGGGATCGCAGTTCCCCCGGGTGAGGTACAGAGAGTGGGGCACATGACGAAGCCCCGCCCCCTGCTTCCGGCCGCCCCACTTCCGGCCCTCATTCAGCCAGGAGGAGGCAGGAGAAGAGGGAGAGTAAGTTGCTTCCTCCCTGCCTCTCCCCACCCCTGCCTGCCTGTGGCCAGGGAGGGCCTTCGTGGGGCTTCCTTGCACTCCCGCAGGCCTTGCAGGTCCACCGCCGGGCCCCTCATGGGGCTCGGCAGTGGAGCTGCAAGGCCGGTGGCGGCCGGGACCGTTGGGGGCGGTGTGTGTGGCCTTATGACACACGTCCAGTGATGTCATGGGGTGTGGCCTTATGAAACACTTCCGGTGATGTCAGGGGGTGTGGCATATGCTAATGAGTTATGCTAATGAGTTCCCCTAGCTCCTTTTCTACGAAACGACCCCTGGATATAATAATGATTTGTTATTGGACTAAAAATGGTTTTAATTAAATTGCTGCTCTCAGTGGTTGCATTTGCATTTTTGATGCTAATTTCAGTAATGTTAATCAATTGTAATTATTGATTTTGTGTTTAAAGCATAACATCTTTTGTACTGAGGTGATAGAACAATCATCCAAATGAATAAACTACTTCTAATTATTGCAGAAAGAAAAAAAGATTCATGCATATTTGGTGAACACTGTCCATACTCCCTCAGCATTCACAAGAATAAACTGTATAATGTGGAAGGTGATTGTTTGTAACCTTACCCATTGCTCATATGAAAGTGATAGATGAATCTTGCATCTTCTTCTGTTCAGATGAGTATGGTCTGTAATGAATGCCACAGATTTGATGCATGCATTCATCCAGCATACACCATGACAACCACGTGGATATATATGGTATTTCAAGGGTATAAGTTTTCATGTTTGGGGCAAGCACTGCTCATCCACTGGTAGAGAATGTCCCTTTCCCCATTAATAATATGTGATACTTGGGGCAGATTCATAGCTCTATAATTAATGAAATTTTCTTGGGGGAGGGGAAGAATTTGATATGGGCTACTGCCAGAGGCAAGGTTGGTGAGCATGCCGCTTCCAATATATCACATTGGATGCCTCACTTATGTAACTTTTAATTTCAAGGGGTAAAGATGTTACATAAGGGGGGGACAAAAATCACTCCAGGCATAGACACTTCTGCCTGAAAGACTTTCCTTCCCTGTCTACATCTTTGCAATTGTGTATACCAAAAATATTGCAAGGATGTCTCGAAATCTGCAAAAAGAGACTCGCTAAGCAGCACAATGACGTAAGATGGATGGCCACAATGCAACTTTGTCTCATAGCTCTTATTCTTTATCACATACCTAAGGCTGGAGACAGATAATATAAGAGGCAGTGGTGTGAGACAGGCATCACTCCCCTTAGTGTACAAATGTCCTTCTTTCCCACTCTTAACTCTGGCTGAAACAATACAGACACATGCAAAAACTATTTCCCAGAGGTGACAGTGGGATGAGTATTAATGTCAAGGTGAAATTGAATCCAGACAAGATGGAGGTGATGCTGGTTGGGAAGGCTGTTGTAGTGGAAAGAACTGATATATTTGTATTTGACGAGATGCAGGCCTGCCTATCAGATCAGGTGAAGAATTTAGGCACAATCCTGGACTTTGGCTTGTTCTTTGAAAAGCAGGCGGGAGCTGCAGAGTTCCTGATTTGACCCATGCCTGGTACTTAGGGTCTCATCCCTTCTGGACTGGTTTAACCTTGCTAACCTGATCCATGCCTTGGATCACTACAATGCCTTTACTACAATGTGCTTTATGTAGGGCTAACTTTAAAGACAGCTCAAAAGCTTCAGCTAATTCACAATGCATCTGCCTCTTTTATTGGCTTGGATACCACCTAGAATTTCAGTTGGACATAGGGGGCAGGGATGTTTACTGATTCTCTCTCATGTGGCAGCCAAAAAGACATGCCTTCCACCAAATGCTGCTCCTGGAGGAATGGGGGGCAGGAATAGCTGGAGAATAATCAGAGGTCTCCCACAGAAGGGGGGAATTGGTGAAAATTGCCCCTCTTGAATCTGTAGAAATTGTAGTCAGGATCCAAGCCAGTATCTGTTGTAAGCTAGTAGGCATATGTGGCTATTACCTTGCCATCACTGTTTGCCTATTTGTTTCCAAATCCAATTCAAAACACCATTTTTAGGCTTTGCTCTGGGAATTTCATACTTGAAGGACTATCTTACCTCATATTTATTTATTAATTCAACTTGTTAGACCACTCTTCCCTGCAGGCAGGGCTCAGAACCACTTACATCAAAAACAAACATAATAATATTCCATTAAATAACATTAAAACCTACTAAAAACAATATATTTCAAACAATACAATTTCATTATCTGAGACAGTGAAAAATTTATTTTCCCACCAACCCACTGGATGAAGGGGTGTGAAGGGCTGGGTAGGAGAGTATGAGAGTGCTGACCATCACTGTCCTCAACCGAAGCCCTGGCAAAACATCTCTGCCTTGCAGGCCCTATAAAAAGGTAGTAAATCCTGTAAGGCCTGGATATTTTCTGGCAGAGAGTTCCACCAGGCAGGGACCAAAGCTGAAAAGGCCCTGACTCTAGTCAAGGACAGCCAAACCACTCTCGGGCCTGGCACCATGAGTAGATTCTTATTGCTGGAGAAAACACTCTTCCAGGGACATATTGAGAGAGGCAGTCCTGAAGGTATGTGAGTCCTTGACCACTAAGGGCCTTAAGGTCAACAAGAGAAACTTGAACCAGATCTGGTGCTCCACTGGGAGCCAGTGCAACTCATGTAGCACAGGCTGAATATGTGCCATCCGAGGGGTCCCTGTAAGGAGCCACACGACTGCATTCTGGATCAGTTGGAACTTCTGGGTCAGGTACAAAGGTAGGCCTGTGTAGAGTGAATTACAGTAGTCTATCCTGGAGGTGATCATTGTGTGGGATTACTGTGGCTAGGTCACAGCGAGACAGGTGTGTGCCAGCATGGTATAGCGGTTAAGTGTGGCATACTCTAATCTGGAGAACTGGATTTGATTCCCCACTCCTCCACATGAAGCCTGCTGGCCAGTCACAGTTCTCTCAGAGCTCTCTCAGCACCACCTACCTCACAAGGTGCCTGTGAGGAAGGGAAGGTGATTGTAAGCCACTTTGAGACTCCATATGGTAGAGAAAAGTGGGGTATAAAAACAACTCTTCTTTAAAGAGAGAGAAAATAGGGGCATTTCTTTTCCAGTTATTTGGCAGCCATACAACAAACTCAGAAGAATATAAGAAGAGCATTGTTGGATCAGACCAGTGGTCCATCTAGTCCAGCATCATGTCTCTCATTCTGATGTTTCCTCCTGGCTCTGGAATTCAGAGGTTTAGTGCCTCTGAGTGTGGATGTGTCCCTCTGTCACCATGGCTAATGGCCACTGATAGACCTGTCATCCATGAGTCTGTCTAATCCCTTTTAAATCTGTCTATGTATGTGGCCATCACTACATCCTCTGGTAGTGAACTCCACATTTTAATCACTTGCTATGTAAAGGAGAAGTCATATGCAGGCCCAGCATCAAAACAGGGCTTATTTGGTCAGTTGCTGACCATTGAGAGCTGCCAGGGGGTCCACTACCAATTGCAGCTTTTGCCAATGAGGAAGGGACTCTCCCTCCCTCATCCCACCTCCCTTCCCAGCTTTGTCAATAAACTGTGAGTCTTCCTCCCCACCCCTTGCCAGTTTTTCCTTTGCAGTTTGCTTGGTGCATGAAGTTTCTGCAGACCCTGAAGCACTTGGCCCAGTCCTTTTCTCACATCAGCCTGCTAGCCTGTGCAAGCTAGACATCTATTCTTCTCAGCAGCAGCACATAAGGCAGGAGGTTTTTTATTTTTGCTGGGGGAGTGTTCAAAGGTGGTTGGAAAAAGAGGGGGTGGAAAGGTGGCTGGACACAGTTTTTGCTAATGAGGGAAGGAATCTCCCTCCCCCTACTCCCTTCCCAGTTTTCCCTTTGTAGTTTGTTTGGTGCACAAAGCAGTTGCTCCTGCAGTCCCTGAAGCAGATGGCCCAGTGCTTTTCATGCCTTAACATGTCTGCTTGTGCCAATCATTAAGTCTCCTCATAAGCAGCACATAAACTAGCAAGGCGGGGTTTGTTTGTTTTTTTGCTTTGCTTTATTTTTGCCATGGGGTGGAGTGTTCAAAGGTGGTTGGAAATAGGGGGGTGGGCGGCAAAAGTAGCCTCTGCATTCTGTCTTTCACAAGTTAAATTATAATTCTGGGAGATTTCCAGACTCCACCCGAAACTTATATCAAGAAATTGAAATCATTGTGACCGAAAGCTAGATAAAACAATTTACTGATATTTTATTTTAACCTATTGTTATAGAAATTTATAGAAATTGCTGGCACAATCACTTATATAAATTGCAATTGCTGGTGTATACATGCAGTCTTTCCAAGACATTTATGTAAGTTGCTGGCACATACATACAATATTTCAAAGTCTGTGAATATACTACTAATGAAGTCTCTTGTGTTAATTGTAGAATGCCACCAAGACCTAATGCATTCCAGCCTGAGTGCCTGTAGCTATCCTTGATTCCTCCTATAGTGAGTTACATGGAGCCAAACCAGAGCAGGGCTTTGGGGTTTTGGGGGGAGATGGGTTGAGTTCAATGGGAGATGGTGTGAATCAAAGGGGTCATCCAACCAAGAAAATACATGATTTTTTTGTGAGCAAAGCCTATTTCATGCTCAGAGGAAGAAACAAACACTTTTTTTAGTGATACATTAGTGGGGATTCCCATTTGACAAACTGCAACCCAGGAAAGTGGAAGTAAGCAGTTGCTGTGACACCCCTGAAGGTGGGGGAGAATGCTGTCAGAATGCTAAAGGATACTCCATTTGAAGTAAGACAACGCAGAAAGAAATACAAAGAACTTGTGCTTTTCTTCCAAACAAACTCAATTGGATATAAATGGCTGTTTCCAGAAGGAGTAATATTTAAGATCAAGGAGAAGAAGGTCAAGATTGACTCTGTTCTTAAAGCTCAAGAGTTTCTAAAGGAGCAGCTGGGAAGGCCAGAGGACGAGAAAAAAGAAGAGGACGATAAGTCCAGTGGAGAGCTGGAAACTGGTTCGTCTGGTGAGGACTCT
>NW_015164263.1:27763-49682 GCF_001447785.1 Gekko japonicus
GTTTTTGTAGTGTTTAAAAAATCAATTAAAAAATCCCCTCCGGGGGCTTAAAAAAAAAGAAAAGAAAGAAAGTGGAAGTACGGACAAATAATATGGGGGGGGGATCTTTGTGCATTTACAAGAGTCTGCTTATCATGTGTAAAGAACAGAAAGGGATATCTGGTTTTAATTTAACCTTCTTTGTAGAATTATCCCTTAGAGTCAATGATTATGTAAATTGCAATCCAAATTTTTTACCTGTAAAAGCCATTAGAATCAAGTAGATATTCCAAAAAGTGTTGTGCAAAGGATTGCAAGCTGGAAATATATATTTTCTTTTATGCTGTTTGTCAGAGAATCATGTGTAAAGAACAGAAAGGGATATCTGGTTTTAATTTAACCTTCTTTGTAGAATTATCCCTTAGACTAAATGATTATGTAAATTGCAATCCAAAATTTTTCCTGTAAAAGCCATTAGAATCAAGTAGATATTCCAAAAAGTGTTGTGCAAAGGATTGCAAGCTGGAAATATATATTTTCTTTTATGCTGTTTGTCAGAGAATAAAGTGCTTTCAAGGCATTTTGTAATCTTTAAAGCCTGTCCAGTAATATAGAAATGTCAGGTAAAATGGGTTGTCGAGATGTCCCCTCCAATTTTAATACATGACACTTTAGAAGAACACACAGGGGAAGAACCCACCATGTATCCAAACATGGAGAAAGATTGATAAGCAGTTATGTTGGTCTGTAGAAAATTCTAAATCAACAGAGCTACTTTTTAAATTCCCAAGAGATCCTCATCAGTCTGGATGATATAGGAAGGGGAGAGTGTTTCAGGCCATGATGTAGAAGCCTGTAGTTTGCAGTCTTAACACGGCATGCAGGATGTATTATAGACTCAACTGAATTACATGGCACTGAATATAAAGTAGGTTTCAAGATACTCTGCTGGTTTTTGATTGTAATAAACATAGGCCCCGGTCACACGGGCCGGATATCGCGGGGGGGGAGGTGTGGCTAATTACCCCAGCGCAGTTTGATCCGCGATTATGAAATCAGATGCACCGGCGGCACACCACGGGTCCTTCCCTCGGTGTCAGTGGGTAAACGAGGGACTGGAGGGGAATACTGCGTGCTGGCGCAATCACACTACGGGCGTCTGGAGGCAGCCCATGGCAAACGTTTACTAGTACCTTGGAGGTACTCATTTTTAAATGTCCATTGTCAGCGGTAAGCCATGGGTGTGGTCCTCTTCCCAGATGTTGGGGTGTGATCGCGCCCGGATAATCCGCCCACCTTCTGTGCCTCTCCCACGGCAACTTTGCCGTGTGACCGGGGCCATAGACTGACTGACTGATACTCTGAAGGATTATATGGAGGTAACTTTACATGAATGTGTGCTAAGGATCAGAGACTTGCAAACATTACCTACATTGATTATATTGCTGCTGGCATTAGCAGTTGGTAAAATGGGCCAGCTGGTGTAGTTAGAGCCCAGTAGGTCTGTCCCCATCTCTGATTGTAATGGTGGGCACCAATCTGGCTTGCTCAGTCTGTACAGTAAAGAAAGACCAGGAATTGGAATACCTTTGCCTATACCTTTGATAGTGGAAAGCTGGAAAGGTGGCTGGGTGCTACTTGGTGAAGCTCCAAGATCTGTACATAAAAAAGACTTACATTGCCTGACACATTGTACTTCATAGAGGTGTGCATTCGTCTCGGCCAAGCCAATTAAGAACCTGAATAATGCTGCTGGCATTTCCTGCTTCAGTTAAATCAGCCAAAAGGAGCTTCAGCAAGCTGAGATTAATGAAAGAACTGTCTCATGTCACAAATGTCCAAAAAATGAACTGAATGCTTTAGCAGTCCTGTCAATTGAAGCACATGAAGCAGAACATGTAGATTTTGATCCTGTGATTCACCATTTTGTTGCTGAAAAACTGAGGTGGAGAGTGTTTTGATTACAGGCACCTTGAGATCAACATTTCTAGAAAATATCCAGGCCTTCACATCTCTACATGAACCAGTGCTTGAACACTCAAAGGATTTAGCTTTCAGTTAGTTAGTTTTCATTTGCAAACATCATATATTTGTATACCAATGTTACATCTAAGTTATATTGTTTTATAGGTAAAGGTTTCCCTTGCTCGAAAGCCAGTTGAATCCGACTCTAGGGTTGTGGTGCTAATCTCTGTTTCCAAGTTGAAGAGCCAGTGCTGTCTGAATACGTTTCTGTGGTCGTGTGGCCGGCATGACTAGACACTGAGGTTATAAAAAGTAGAGGACCAACCTATTCATGTTATTTGTTCTGATTTTTAATCTCTACAGTATTATGGTTAAAATATGAGAAGTGTCTTTGATTAAAGGATCTACTCTAGTTCCTTTGTAGGAAGTAAACATGGAACAGTCCCAAGAAAATTTACTTATTATGAACAGCTTTCCCCCCTCCAATAATATTTGTGCTCAAACTCATCAGATATGCTTGTTAATTTAATGGAAATCAGTCTTGCTTCAGTACAACAGCCATGCCATTTAATTTTTTTTTTTAAAAAAATTAATTTATTGATCGCTTTTCCCACTCATGCGGGCTCAGAGCGATTTACAGTTACTCAGAGAGACAATGGACTAACAATATATTCGTGGGGGACAGGGAAGACAACATACAATATTTAATTGCACACACATTGTAGCTAGTCGGAGGATCCATTTGCAGGCTGTATCAGTCATGTCCCGACGGCATGTATTCTGTCGGCTGGCTGATGACGTCAGGGCTCTTGATGTCGCACTGCCACACTGCTACCGCCTGGCCGATTTGCTCCACTGCAGGGAATGCTGAAACAGATTTTTCCCACTTTTGATCTTGCCACGCCGCAAATGTCAGTCCTGGCAGCTAACACCTCCCAAGGGAAGTGGTGTGCCCACCCCCTTACGGGTGGTCCCCAATTTATCTACTTGCCGAAGCTTTCGAATCGCTGGGTAGACGATGAGCTAGGGACAAGGCTTGGTTGCTCACACCAGCACGGGGCTAGAACTGACAAAGCTTTGGCAGTTCAGATGTTATAGTTATGAAGGGGATTTACCCTTCTGCACCACCGCTCCCCTTTAACCATTCTAGAAGAACAATAACCATTGGAAATAGCCTCCTCGGACCCTTATCTTTCTTCAAATTCATTGTTATGCGTTTTGGATTTAGAATTGTCAGGTAGCCCTGTCATGGTGTTGGAATGTGAGGGGGGATTTTATCTCCCTCCCATTCTCACCGCTTCTCTGTCTAGCGCTCCTACTATCTGCACATTGGCCTTGAAGATGCTTTGCTGTAATTCCTCAGGCCTGGGAACTTTAACTGCTTCGGGTGCAAAATTGCTTGCTTGCTGACAGGGCCCATGCATATGAGAAAACTTCATTGGCTTCACGGGGGGGGGGCTGTTTGAATATTCTATAAGTTAGTAGCCATCTTATTACAGGGCATTCTTAACACAGGCTGTATACATGCACTTTAGTTCTGCATTACCATAATAAACACTTATCTTCTGAAGAAGCCTGGGTGTGTGGACTACCTGCCTAAAGTTCCTGACAAGAATGTCTTTTAAAACTGCTAGAATTTCTGCAAGGACTGTAATATGTCAGCCTTTTACCTGCACTGCTAATTGCTGCAGACTCTTAGACATTGTCAAGATTTAATTTGATAACTGAAAAACTGATAACTCTACTGTGCTTATTGCAATCCAGGACAAGAGTGAATGCTGAATGTCTCTTTTACTTTTGCTTGATGTGGGGGAAAAGTGATCCATTTGAGCATTTTCAACCTGTGCTGAAAGTTGAAAATGCAGAGACAGTGAAGTAGAGTTACCAGCCTCCAGGTGGAGCTTGGACTTCTCAGTTAAGTATGTCAGTCTCCAAAGAAAGAGTTTGATTATGCCTAAAAGATTATGCCTAAAAGAACAGTGCCTTACACTGAATCAGACCCTTAGTCCATCAAAATAAGTATTGTTTACTCAGACTGGCAGTGGCTCTCCAGGGTCTCTGGTAGAGGTCTCTCACATCACCTACTACCTCATCCTTTAAACTGGAGATTCCAGAAATTGAACCTGGGACCTTCTGCATGCCAAACAGATGCTTAACCACTGAGCCACGGCCTGCTCATGCCGGGTGCCAGACTAATATTACAAAGAGAAAATATCCAGATCTATTCAAATTATTCCTTTATGGGTTCCTGGCTGTTCCAGGTGAGCTAGTTCTTGCTTGTAATGATGAACTAGATTTCTATCTTCATCCACACAAAACACAACCGTAGTTCTGTACAGCTGGGTTTTTCTAAGCCAATGTGCACAGGGAGTCAGTTTTGGCTTCTTATATTATTAACAATGATCACATTTTAGACCACCTTTCAACAGCCTTATGATCTGAGAGACAGCATCTCCACGCTTGCCCAATGAATTTCATGGTTGATCAGGGTTCTTTCTGACCCCAGTCCATCATGACACCAGACTGACTGTGATCCATGATGTCTATCTCAAAGGAAAGCCCTGCGCCCTGGAGTATGGAGAAGAATTAAATCAAAGGAATGAAACTCCCTGCATAGGTATGAGTGACACATTAATTTCTAGATCAAATGCACGTCAACAATATTCTTTGAAAGAATGCATTAGTGCTCTTATGCATTAGGAGTCTAATACTGAGGATGCTTCAGCTTCTGCACCAAGCATATTGTGCAGTAAAGAGGGAGAGAGGGGCAATGTGAAATTCTGAGTGATTACATTGTAAAAAACACTCAGGGAAAATGTTCTCTTATCTTTAAAAATCACAGAAATAATTTTGTCATTTTCCTGCAGTGCTTACTTAAATTGCTTACCATATCCTTAAATGCCTTTACATTTACTACATCAGGTCTCTCTGACTTCCCTTGTCAGCCTCTTGGATCCAAGCTAATGCCCTATAAATGCTTTGGCTTTACTGCTTTATTTGCTTACTAATAAAATGTAACCCATTTATCCTGCTAATGCAAGTGCACCTGCCTTTCAAAGGGGCTGGAATGACTCAGGCTACAGTTGTGGGTGTCAGACAGCTTGAATAGTCCCCTCGTGTGTTTGGACAGATGCCAAAGTCCTTCACACACAATGCTTTGGTCCTTTTATCTCACCACAAGCGTGTGCCTCTGCGTAGAGTACAAAAAATAAAGTAGCCCATCTGTGCCAACAACCTTGTATGCAATGGACAGTGGAAGGTGGAACAAAAAGAAAAAGATCTAATGGATTTCATTATCAGAACTTTGCTAAGCAATCCATGAAGACCATTTCATAGGGTAGCCCTGATGGCCTGCAGTAGAACCAGTTAGATTTGAGTCCCGTAGCACCTTAAAGACCAACAAGAGCTTCAGGGTATAAACTTTCAAGAGCTAGAGCTCCCTGTTGCGTTACCCCTACCAGTGTAGATTTAAGAAGCTCAACTGCTGCATTCAGTATCTGGGGGAATTGAGCCAAATGGCGGGCCTCAGCGAGAGGTGGGGTATTAAGCGAGGATCTCCTACCTATGTTTATGGGAATCTTTCCCCTGAAGACAGTTCTGAATGACCAGTTCAAGGATAAAATAGAGAATGTTCTGTTGAAGGAAAATTAAGAAATTGAACATACAAGGAGCACACATGGAACATGCACACATCCAAGATCTATGGAAAATTAAAGACAGGAGTGGGAGAATAGTGAGGGTTGAGGCAATAGCTACCTTTCCTGAAGACATCCATGAAGACAGAGAGACGGTGAAATGAACAGAGCTTTGTGAAGAGGAAGGACCCAATATAATGGGGGTACATGTTGGTTGGCGCCCAAGAGAACACGAACACAGCAATGGAGTTGTGCTGGGCTAGTTATACCCAAAAATGTGTCCAGAGGGCTTGTCAATGCGAGGGGTCCCTCAGAACAAAACACTGATTATATTAATCAGGGTAAAACAATATAGAGTTCCCAGGAGTGGACAAAAGAGACTGGAGATTCTGTTCTAGATGTGAAGTACAATTTGGGTTGGGTTCCTGATTACTGTTCTGGTGGTTGAAGAACTAATGGATTGCTAATTTAAACTAATCAAAATGAAAACTATACTGCTTGATGAACCACCTAGGCTATGGGGTATGGGAAAGGAGTAGAAGTCAGGAATCTTCATTATGAAGGAAATGTAGGGAGGAAGGCTGAGGTGAGATTGATAGGATTAGTGATTGAGATTGAAAGAAGTAGCTCTGGGACAAGGCAGGTCCATTGTCCAGGGTATGCAGAGCACGCAGATGTCGTCAGGGTGGAGGGAGGGTTGCAGCTGTCGGAACAAGATTCCATGTGCTTCCCAAGGTCTCTGCCTAGGCATGATTATGGGGCCTGCCAGTCCTGGTGTCCATCTTTGTATCCACTTATGTCAAGTTGCCTTGTATATGGACTCCTGGGGTACCCCTATGGGGTCCATTGCTGGTTGAAACAACCCCTTCTTAGAGACAGGGGGTTGGCATGCTTACAGTTGTCCCTGTGTCTGACAAAGGGAACTTTCACTCTCAAAAGCGTACACCCTGCCCTGCCCTGGGTAGCCCAGGCAAATCCAATCTCGTCTGATCTTGGAAGCTAAGCAAGGCTGACCCTGGTAAGTACTTGGAAGGGTGCCCTCCAAGGAATACCAGGGCTGGGACACAGAGGCAGTAATATAAAAGCCACCTCTCTGAAATGTTCTAGCCCCACTAGGGTCTCCAGAAGTTACCATGACTTCCAGCTTCCAAACGCGTACATACACAAAGACAAACATACAAAGTACTCACCAAAAACAACGCAAAATGAAAGCTTATAGCCTGAAAGTCTCGTTGATCTCTAAGGTGCTACTGGACTCAAATCTAATTGCTAAGCAACATCTATGGAATAGTGACTGACAGGCTTAATTCAGCCTTCATAAAGGTTTTACTTATAACCTATTGATTGAATCAAATGTTCCTCCCTGTTGCAAAGGAATTGGCAATCATAGATGGAAGAAGTTGGACATACAGACAAAACAGGAAAAATTGTAATGTTTTCTGTTAGTTAAGAAACTTAATTTTATACTGAAAAGAACAATCACTCTGTGATTTGTTACAAATAGGAACTTATATAGAGCAACACTTAAAGAAAAACTCAAGTGATTACAGTTTGAAATATCTAGTTATTTGCCTTAGGCTTATTGTTTTTGTGTCTAATATTCAAAAGATCTATTATCAAAGGAACAAACAAGAAGCATCTTTTTTTTGGTCTAAGTATTAACAATGATTTTTTAAGCTAATGGGGGAAATTATGTAGAAATTACATTCTGAGCCTAATGGTGGTCTGGTTTATTAAGACTAACACTAGGCTCCTCAAGACAGTGTTAAGTGAACTGGAAGAAAGATTCTGGAATAAGAGTAACTTTTGTTCTTTGAATTACTGATGTTGCTTATGCTACTTTGCATGTTTTATGCTATGTAATGATCGATGTTCCCTCTAAGCTGTAGAGTCTTGTGAGCAAAAATTCTACCTTGTGAGCTACTGGCATTTAAGTTGTGAGTGAGCAATTTGGCTATTGCATAAATTAGTTTGCTCTGGAGCCCTCCTTCCTGAGCTAAGACATCTGCCTTGAACAACTTTGCAACTGTACAATAGCTGTAATGAGCTTTTGCATCTGTACAATAGGTGAGTTAATTCTACCCAAAGCTAAAAATACCATACTGGTTAACAGAGGATCAAACTGTTCATGAACAGCTGAACTGTTTGATGAAAGTTTGTGGTCATCATGACTACTAAACAGATTGTGAGGCAAACTGGCAAGTGTTCAAGCAATCCTAGACACAACCACTAAATTCTACTAAATTGCCCATTTTCTATAGGGATGATTTTATTGTAGTTGTATGCATTTAATATCCTTTTTTAATTGTAAACTGATTTTCAGAACTGCTTTGTGTGACCAAAAGTTCTAATCATAATTACTATGTTTAGAGGGACCTGCTCCTAAAAATGTATCTCACTTGTTTGTATGAATGAGGATTTGCTGGCTAAAACTGTTTATTTGGCTTTGAATTAATTGGGAAGCATTGCTCCTAAACTCAAGTGCATGATGTCATTTTGGCCTTTCCTATCCAGCCACAAAGCCACATCTTTCTACAAATAACTATATGGTTTAACTGGGTAAGTGTTGCATTCAGGGATGCCTGATTTAAACATAATGGCTGTGATCCAGTGCCTTCAATACATGCACAAGACTTGGTGCATATACTGTTGCTGGAAAAGAAAATACACAGTGTTTGAGCTAGGCATGTGTGAAATCTGTTGGGAGAAATTTCATCTTTCAGTTCTGTTTCCTGGTCATGAGCAGCAGAAATCCAACTTCCTGTTTTATATTTGGTAGGATTCAGTAGCACATCAGTGGTTACAACATTATCATTTTCTCACTTCCAGACAGGATGGTTTCACTTCCTAAACTACCCAAGCATCCACTTGGGCACCAACTCAGTAAAGTGCTGAGTGCCCAAGATTTCACAGGAGGCAGTAGCTGAGGCTTGTACCTACCATTGCTTCCTGTATAGGTGCCACCCAGTTTCAAGTTTAGCTGCAGACACTAGGGTTGCCAACCGCCCCCCCCCGGTTTGGCAGGGGTCCCCTGCTTTTGGGGGGCTTCTACCCAGCGTTTCCATGCACAAGATCTCAGCAGAGGTCAGGCGCATGAGGAAATGCCGACTCCCTGCAGTTAAAGGGGCCTGCAGTTAAAGGGGCCCCTTTAACTCCAGGGAGCCGGTGTTTCCATGCGCAAGATCTCTGTGGAGGTCAGGCACGTGAGGACTTGGCAACCCTAGCAGACACTCATTCTGAAGCAATGGTATATTTGCAAAAGCCAAAGTCATGATCAGAGGAAAAGGGTAGTCATCATCAAAGGAAAAATGGCCAGACCAGTGTGGTATAGTGGTTAAGAGCAATGGACTCTAATCTGGAGAACCAGGTTTGATTCCCCACTCCTCCATGTAAAGCCTGCTGGGTGACCTTGGGCCAGTCACAGTTCTCTCAGAACTCTCTCAACCCCCCCCCACCTCACAAGGTGCCTGTTGTGGGGAGGGGAAGGGAAAGGTGATTGTAAGCTGCTTTGAGACTCCTTAAGGCAGAGGGAAATGGAGTATAAAAACCAACTTTTCTTCATACTTGTGCACTCTCAGTTGACTGCATTACAAGCCAGGATCTTATACAAAAACATATACAATCTATAATTTAATACAGTATAATAATATTATATTATAACTGCAATACTCCCAAATCTGAGTTTAAGAAAACTTAAATGATTTTCTGAGGATACCAATGGTGTTTCACGGTATCGGCAGCTTCAAAAGTAGAGTCCCTTTTCAACTGTATGGAAGGGGAAAATATAATCCCCTCTAAGTCTTTGTTATTGAAAAGGAGGAGGCTCTGTGTTAAGGTGATAACACATTTGCTACTGTAAGAAAGGTTGTCAACGTATGGTAAAATACATTCTAATCTTCCTGTTAAGCTTTTAGGGCAGTATTTAACCAAGGGATAGCAGCTGAGCAGGAAGTCAGAAAGCTGCTTCATGAGGTACAAGAATAGGACTCCTTTCCTCCCCATGGATAGCCCAAGAGATCAGTAAAAGCGACATATGTGCCCACAGCAAGAGGATGTGATTGGTTCATCAGTTGCCCTCCTGGTGCCACTTTCTCATCAGCAATGACAGACTTTCACACTCAGAGATTTTCTAATTAATATTCCAACCAAAAAAAGAGAGAGAGAGACATGAAGGAGATCAGATAGACTGGTTTACACAAAGCGGATGAGTTCACTCACTTTCCTACTTTTTGCTGTTGGGTTTGTAGATTCTGTTGCATTGTGTACATGATACAATTTTTATGTGCTCTTGATCTGGACTATACATCATTTAATATGTATAGGTATAATGTGTAATACTGATCTTCTGCTATAAAAATAATATTGAAAAATAAGTTTTTTTGGGAAAATGTAGTTTGAAGAAACAGAAAATGATGCAAGAACAAATAATCCTGGGTTTAATCTGCAAGAGGGAACTGCAAAACTGAAGCAGGGAAATAACAGAGATAAGAAATTCAAAATGTTCCTTTTTTATTCTTTTTGTTTTCATGCACTGCAGTTGCGAATCATTCATTGTGCTCATTCTCATGGCTTGTGTTTACAAAAGCTTTACTTCTTTCCTAACATTTTATATAACTTTAATGCCATTTTATACCATTTATATGTCATACAGCATTATATGAAAGTGATGCAATTATAATATTAAAAAACTGTATAAATACTGCATGAGGAAACAGAAAATGGTTCCGTGATAAACAAATGTGCAGGTTTCATGTATGGAAGAAGTGAAATAGAAATAGGGCTTTCTAATCGAAGCAATAGGGCTGAGAAATATGGTAGCATCCTTAAATCTGTTCTAGTCCATGTAATCATAGATACATAACCATGTGAAAACAGGCCATTTACATAGACCCAGCACAGCTATTTCCATGATTGTGAAAGGTTTGAAAGGGGGAGTCATGAATATGGATACAGCTATCGCTCCATTTATGCAGCTGGTTCACTCAGAATACTCTCCATGCAGTTGTGTGCTTGACTCCATGATTGTATGGGGGGGGGAGTGTGGCCTCTATGTGTGAACCAGCCTAAAATTTAAAGATATAACTGACATAAAATGCAGTGTTTGAATGCTTATGGGTTCATGGATGTTCTGACGACATTAAGCCATAAACAAAAGAGAGTTACACCCTTTTTAGTCCATTGAAATCAATGAACTTAGAAGGATGTAACTTTGGCTTAGGATGGCTCTATAAAATATTTTCTTAAGTAAGCATTTAAAGGAGGTTTTAACGGCAGTAGTTGGATTGTTCATACAGAATTGCAAAGCAAGTAAATGGCTGGCCTACCTTTTGTGCAGTCTGATTCTTATGAAAAGAATCTTACATGCTCAGAGAGATCCTTAATGGATTGTTTTGAACGCTCCCTTAACTAAACTACACTTAAGCTGAATAGTTAATTGTTAGGAGTTTGGATGTCTTGATTATCAATACAGTTTTGCCTAACTGGTGGAGTGATCAGAGGCTTAACAAAAGAGCTGTATGTTCCTTGATGGCTCTGGCTTTTAGGATGTGACAACCATCAGCCTTAGAGCAAGGACTGAGAGTCAGCGAAAAGCAGTCTGAAGTTTAAATTTGGGCAGAGACAGTAAGAGACGGTTTTAGGCAGAAAACATCTCATTCCTAACAAACTAAGTAAACAGCTAAACATCTGAAGTAAGCAGTGACTCACAAAATCTCATATGCTACCACACATTTTGTTAGTCTTTAAGGTGCTACTGGACTCCTGCTCTTTTCTACAGCTAAACATTGTACTTGGAATATCTTTGGGAAGAGGGTGGTGGTAGAAAGTGCCGTCAAGTCACAGTTGAATTATGGGGGCCCTTTAGGGTTTTTCAAGGCAAGATACAACAAAGATGGTTTGTCATTGTCTGCCTCAGTATAGCAACCCTGGGAAGAGTGTAATACTTAATATTTTTGACACATTGATCTCCATTGCTCCTAAGGTTTTAATCATTTCTTTTTTTTTTATTTGAAAGATCACATGTTCATGCTGCTCAACCACAGTATTTGAGGCAGCTAATATAGTATGATAGTATATGTAGGAAATGGACCATAAAGAATGAGGTAGCTAGTTTGGGTACTATGCTAGTTCTTTCATGCTGGAATCTGTAACAGTATCCCGGCTCTTCCAATCCACTTTTCAGTATAGTACTACAGAACATCTTGACTAACCAGTGAACTAATAAGAGTCATATCACAGTACTTTTAGACTGGGGAAGAGAGTCCCCTGTGGTAAGCATCCGCTCTCCTCCAGGGGTCTGAAGAACCAATCCATTGTTCCTGTACCCTAGAATGAAGACAGACAACCATCTTATGGTTTAAATTATGTTTATTAATAACCCATCTGCATTTTAAGTGCTGACTTTTTGGCATCCATTATGCTGGGACAGCCTACACATCCAGCCAGTGTTACTTCCAGTTAGTGATGGGCCAGGAGTCCAAAATAGTCCTAGAAATGGCCCCCTCTGTTCCTTGTGATGCCCTTCTGCCACCACACCCCATGATGGAGGGAGATCCAGCTGAGTGAGTCTCACCTGCCTTGGCCATGGTATCACCCAGGAGTGGCTGGGGGGGGGGCCGGAGGGGTGGGCACGACAGCCTGCGGAGCCAGGCAGGTGGTCATCTGAGCCTGTTCCACACAACTCTGCTTGGAACTGGAAGCCTGGTGGCCTTCATCTGCCCAATGGTGCTTGGCCAGGCTAGTCTCTGGGCCCCCTTGGCTGGCTGGGCATGGGCATGGGCATGGGGGGTGTCAGGAGAAGCAGCTCTCCAGCTATCAGCCCACCAGGACTTTCCTAGTGGGTACTATGGCCAATCAAGTCTCTGCTTCTGGTCTTATTTAGCCTAGCCTAGCCTGAAAACTGTATCCAGAGGCATAAAGTTTTATCTTCCCACACATGTCATAAAGAGAATAAGATTTTGCCTGATATTGCTCAGTACCAAGGGTCCCCTACCCACCCTCCAGTCACATAGTCAATGATCTACAGGCTTGGTAAAATCTCTTTAATCTTCACATGCACCAGGATGCTTGTCAACTATCCCTACTTATGTGGAAGTAGCCCAAATTATTCCTTCCCACCTAGAAACAGCCTAACCAGTAAAAAAAGCAAGTGACATACTTTTTCCCAGTTAGTACATGAAAAACGTGAATGGGTGACCCAGGCAAGGGTGCTACTGGGGGATAGTAGTAGCATGCCTATTTCAATCAAACAGTCTGTATTCGTCAGAATTCTGGAGGACCCAAATCCGGTGTGAAGTGGGCAAAGGGCATCTTTATCAGGGGCTCATGGCAGCTCTTGGCGAATTGGCACCTTGGATTTCACAGTAGAAAATGAGGCTAGATTGACTACTGGCTTGTTACAGTTCAAGTATTCTTCCATGAATTAGATACCCATCATGCCCCCCTCAGTATTATGAACTGGGGAAGATACACATAAAAATAAGTCAGTGACATGGTAATACCAGTGGTGAGCTTAAATTCTTAAAATGTTTGATCTGTTCTCCACTGTGCAAGAGATCATAACTTTATTGGCTCTCTTTGCCTTCCTCAGTTCTGACAGACAGTTCTGTGTTCCGCTACTTGGCAGCAGTTCCCATGACAACTGCATCACCGTCTTCTCTATGGGTGCCTGTTTTGGATTTTGATCTGAGGCAGTAACAGCTGGCGGTCATCCTGCAGGCTAAATTAAATAAAGACTTCATTGATTTTACTGGCCTCATAAACTCCCCTTTTCCCTTGCTTTTTGCTCCCAGTCACAGACATACAGCCTTCTGGTATAATGGCAATAAGCAACCCCAATACATGAAGTGCTGAAAGCAGGCTATATGCAAGTACAACCATGTCCAAAACAAATCTGTAGTTTAGAAGACAGGAAAATCCAGGTTTCTAAACTGTCATCTAAATCTAACTAATGAATTTTAAATAAAGAAAAATGTGCATTTCATAACAACCGCTAAAATGCTATTTTTATCCTACTTCTATTAAAATGGGCTCCAAAATCAATTACAAAATTCAGTCCAGAGTGGAAACTTTAGGTGTGAAGCTTAGGAAAATGGAGTCATGGTTGCTAAGGGTAAGAAGGCAATTATGAGGGCCCTCGTCAGCCAGGTATGGATTCAGACAGGTCTTGGGGTTTGATTGAATATGATGTTTGGGTTGGGTTTGGGTGGTGTGAGCAGTTCTTAGGGAAACTTTTTGTCCTGGGTTGCCATGATGGCTCTGGGGAGTCCTGATTGAAGGGATCCAAATCTGTCAAAGAAAGGTTTACAGCCTAGGCTGGAGGGGTGAGCAGCTGGCATCCGTGGAAGACAGAAAAGTAGTAGAGTATTACATACAATACTGGAGGATGAACTGCAGCATAGAAAGGTCAGTAATGAATATAGGAAACTGGAGGGCATGAAATAGAAATGCTCAATGTGGAACTGCTTATTGTACTTGATTTCACAACTATTTATTTAAAACATTTTATGCCACCCTTGCATCCACAAGGCAGTGAACATAAAAATATTTAAACAATTAAAATGCAATCATAACATAAAATTCAATTAAACACATAGACCACACCAGAAGGAGGGCCCAAAATCATTATAGGGGATACGCTAGACAAAACAAAAAAGTCTTCACTTGCTGGTGAAATACACCAATAGAGGAAAACTAATTAATCTCTGTGGAGAGAGTGTTCCATGAACACATATGAAACTGCCCTTGGCCCATCAAAGTAAGTATTGTCTACTCAGACTGGCAGCCACTCTCCAGGGACTCAGGCTGAGGTCTTTCACATGATCTACTGCCAGATGCCAGGAATTGAACCTGAGACATTCTCCATGTTAAGCAGATGCTCTGTCACTGAGCCATGTCCCTTCCAAAGTTTGGGTATTCCAATCAAGAAGGTCCTTTTTTGGGTTATCACCCATTGGCCTCAGATGGTAGGGGCAACCAATGCAGGGCATCCAAGGATGACTGAGTAGGTCATATGAGAGAAGGCAGTCCTCAAGGTATGTTGGCCCCAGGGCATAGAGGGCTTTAAAGGTCAATACCAGCACCTTGAATGAAGCCTGGAAGCAGATTGAAAACCAATGTAGGTGGAACAAGCCTGGAGTGATATGGTCCCTACAACCCACTCCAGTCAACACTCTGGCCACAGCATTCAGTACCAACCAGTGTTCCCTCTAAGCTGAGTTAGTGTGAGCTAGCTCACAGTTTTTTAGCCTGTGGCTCACACATTTTTGTCTGAGCTCAGGAAGGATGGCTCCAGAGCAAACTAATTGATAACAGCAGCCAAATCACTCGCTCACAACTTTAATGCCAGTAGCTCACAAATTAGCATTTCTGCTCACAAGACTCCACAGCTTAGAGGGAACATTGGTACCAACTGTAGCTTCCAGACAGTCTTCAAGTGCAGTCCTGTGTAGATCTCATGGCAGTAATCTCATCTAGATGTTGCCAGGGCATTTACCATAGTGGCAAGCTCTTTTCTCTCTAGGAAGGGCTGCAGCTGGCTCACCAGTAGAAGCTGCTGAAAGGCACCCCTGGAACTGCTGTCAGCTGTTTATCCAACAGGAGGCCTGGATCCAGGAGCAACCCCAAGCTATACACCTGCTCCTTGAGGGAGTGCATCTCCATCCAGACAGGGGATAACCCATTTCCTGGGCCAGACCTTCCTCCCACCAGTAGTACCTCTGTTTTGTCAGGATTAAGTTTCAGCTTGTTAGCCCTCACCCATTACAAAATAGCCTCCAGGCACCTGGTTTCCACAGCCTCCCTAGGATCTGCTGGTAGCACGAGACAGAGCTGAGTGTCCTCTACATATTGGTGGCAGCTCAGCTCAAATCTCCAGATGATCTTTCCCATAAATATTGCATAGATGTTGAAATGTGTGGGGGACAAGACGAAATCCTGGGAAATACCACAGGCCAAAGGCCTAGAGTCAGAACAGCAGTCCCCCAGTGCCGCACTCTAAAACCACTGCAGAACAATGTTTCCCAGTCACAGTCCCAAAAGGCAATCCAGAAGGATACTATCATTGATGGTATCAAAAGCTGTCAAGAGGTCCATCTCCCAGCGCATGTCATCCAGCAGGGCAACCAAGGCCATTTTAATCTCATAAACAATCTGTTACATTCAGGAAACTCTGAAGTTGGCCAGCCACAACTCATTTGAGACTGGAGGGTAGTTATTCAACTCTCCTGGGTATAGAGTATATTTCTGTAGGAGTGGATGCAAACTTCCTATTTCAAGGCAGGAGTGACCACCCAGTTTCTCAAGGAGGTATTTACTGTCTCCCAGATCCAGTCCACCACCACCCTTAGCAGATCAAAGCAAGCAGGAGAGGCAAGGGCAATACAAAAAGGTGGTAGGTCTCAACCTTTCCAGAATCCTGTTTACATCCTCAGACTGCTGAAAGCTGAAAGGTATCCCACACAACTGGACAAACTGGCAGTTTGGGACCAGCTGATCTCATTGCTGCTAACGTAGAGTACAAAACATAATAGGATGCAAGAGATATAATTCACACAGTGCTTAGCAAAATGATCATAGTGGGATGCAGAGCAATCCACCTCCTACCACAAGCCAGAAGCCAATAGGCCCCTGACCATCCAGAAGAGTTTTGTAGGTCTACACTTGTGCAGATGCAGTGGTGTTGAAAAAGTATTGCTCCTTTTCAAACATCGCCACCACATAGTAGGCTGTCAAATGAGCGGTAGTCTATGTCTTGTCAAATTAATCTCAAGTCTTTCTCCACTGTCAGTCTGTCTCCCCTGTCTTTTTATCATCTGGGGCCCCTCAGTAAACCAAAGCTCTGCCCTGGCTCTTTGAACTGAAAAAGGGTGCCTAGGTGCAATCATGTCAATTGCCTGGGTCATTACCCCATTCCAGAGGTCAACGAGAGCATCAACAGGAAACCTTATTAGCAAGAAACCATACGAGCAGGAAAATCCCAAAAACCTATTGGATCCATCAGGCTATGGGGGCAGATCATCTTAACAGATCCCCCACCCTTGTTGTGTGTGTGTCCCCTCCCTCTCTCTTCCCATCCGTCTGTCTGTCTGTCTGTCTGTCTGTCTGTCTCCCTTCCCTTTTCATGCTTGGTGGTGGGGAAACAACATCTAATGGGAAAATGTGTAGGCACCCATAGCTTTCTTCAGTGTAGGTAAAAGCAAATCATGAGTAGCTTTTTTTTTTTTTTGCAAGAAAATAGCAGAGATGTAAAAGTCCCCAACTCCCACTGTGGTTCTTCTCTTTGGAAAACCAGAGCAGGAGAATCTATTTCATTCCTTGCTGACTCTCAAGAAGGGTAGCTTGCTGAAATTCTGAGGCCCTCACAACTGAAAACGGTCTGAACCAAAAAGTAAAACTAGTAAGCAGCATTAAATTTTGATCAGAAATAAAATACTGCATTGATTTAAAAATATAACACCCCATAACCTTTTCAAATGCAGAAATCAAAATTAAAAGTGAATTGGGGAGGTAGGAGCTCAAGGCCTATGTCAACAACAAGTCTTCATCTGGCATGGGAAATTACTCAGGCACTATGGGTCAGGTGAGCAATTATGATGAGGCAGTTCCATAGTCATAGAAGATGCACTGATGAGGCCCTGTTTCTGGTACCTGACAGTTGACCTCCCTTCCAAGAGCAGGTCACTCAGAGCAGAGCCTCCAGTGAGGATTTTAAGGAAATATCCTGGTTCCCTCATATTTAGGGATGACTAGTACTTTAAATTGTGCTTGGGAGGAAAAAGCCAGTGAAGGTCTTTCAAGACGGGGGGGGGGGATGTTCCTGATAGAATAACGTTTCCTCTGTATTGTTCTTAAACCAGCTAAAGCCTCTGAACATTTTAATGTATCTCCATGTAGAATTTATTTCAGTAATTCCAGCTGCTAGTTCTTATCTTTAAGACCCTAAATGGCTAGGGCTTGGAAAACTTGAAAGACCACCTCCTCTCATATTTCCATCACACCAGTCAAGATACTCTTTCCAAGCCCCACTCTCCAGCCAGATGCATTTTTTGGTGATTGTGCCTCACATTTGGAATTTCCAACCTACTGAGGCTCACCTGCCATCTACTTTATCAACTGTTTCTATTTATCCAGGCTTTTTACATGCCATATATGTTTTAATGGTCTTCTGGGCAGAGGATTGCTTTATGGATATTATTTTAGTCTGCAGTATTCATTTTAATGCTCTTTTATGGTTATTTTATTTTATATTTTTTTACCTTGTAAGCCACCTTAACTAGGTCTCTACAGAGGCACCATATACATTTTCTAAATCAGGGGTCCCCAATATGGTGTCCAGGGGAGGCCATGGTACTCACCAGAACTTTCTTGTTTCCGATTAGGTGTTCATGGAAAATGGGCAGAGCCAGGGGGCACTTCTGCCCAACATGACTACTGAATTACCATTGGAGATTTTTTTAAAATGTTGCTTTGGTAGCAGCTCCCAGAACAGCACAAGGATCATCACTGTGTGACTGGAGGAAAGCACAAGGATCATCACTGTGTGACTGAAAGTTGGCTACAGCAGCCATTGTGTGGTTCTACCCACCATAACATGTCAGAGTTCCAAAAGTGCCCACAGCTCAAAAAAGGGCCCTGTTCTCATTCTCATTCTCTCTCTCTCTCTCTCTCTCTCTCTCTCTCTCTCTCACACACACACACACACACACACACACACACAATCAGATCATAGATAACCATGACCAAATCCTATGCATTTAGGAATGCTGCAGCTGGAAAAACCAAATTGATCAAAGACTGCATGCACCACTATGGAAACTTGAGTCACAGATCTAATATTGCTACCAATACGTGAGCATTGCAATATGTGAGATGCAAATATCATGAGCCGGCCAGCTGCCACTTCCTCCTTAGAGGAGGAGGAATTAGAAGAATTGGGCCCCACACCAATGTAATCTCCACCTGAGCAGCATACTCAATGGAGTAAGCTTTCTAGTCACGGCCAGGCTGCTTGTTCTTCCAGGATAAGAAAGTGAGGCCACAGAGGCTAGTGTCTCCACCAGCCTCTCCTGAGCCAGCAGAGTGTAGGAGGAGGAGAGAGTGCTTGAGAGCTCAGAAGAGATGATGAAGTACCTGCCTGGCTGCTCAGCAATGATTAGCATTAATTCCTGGAGTGGAGTCCTTGCAGGACCAGGACTGATAGGGAAACAGTAAAAGAATGCAACAGTAAGGAGCAACACCTAGGCCTCAGGAGATGAGTCAGCAAAAGAGTCAATAAATTAATAATCAAACCCATTCCTTGCTTTTCCTCTATTTCCCAGCACAATGTGTCTGTGTGTCTGTGCACAACGGTATGACTGAGTTATGAAACAGGAAAAGGAAAGTGCCTCTGAGAATGTAAAGAATGCCTTTCATTCACTTCTCAATAACTGTAGTTTTCTACCACCTCATATACTTGAATTCAAAATACAGAGGCTGCCTACAATCAAAACTAAAGTATAGTTTTTAAGTAGGGGGTCTTACCCCACAACCCCCCCTCCAAATCTAGTCTTTGCTTTCTCTTCCCCTCTCTTATCCCTTGTTTTAACACCAAAGATATTTCAGCACAATGGAAGAACACCTACTATCCCTTGGAGTAATCCCTATTTTTTCTTAAAACTTTAGTGAAGTCTTGCTATAAAACATATTGCTGAAGACTGATCTGACATAAAGCCATAATTAAATATCACATTAAATAATAATCTAAAATTTAAGAAGCTTTATTTTATGCAAGGTTTAATCAGATTTGGTTTGTTGTACAGAATTGCTTTTTCAACAATTCACTTTCAGCAGCAGACTCTTTTTTAAAGTCATGTACGCACTATTTGGTAGCAAAAATATGATTTAATTTTCCTGTGATAATTTATAACTCTGTCAAATATACTGGTCACAAATATTCTCAGACTTTATAAACTGCTCCTGCCCTCATGCTTGATTTTTTTTATTGTAAATATTAATGTTAATACTTATAGAAGGTGAAGTGTTTTTTAAACAAGGTTCATGATCATACTAGACACTTCTAGCTGATTTATTTTATCTCCTTGAAAGATAAATATTTCTAATCATAAATAGCATACGATGGCAAAAACCTCTGTTAAGTGCAGGGCTATGACATACAAGAGGAAATTTTAAATACTGCCCCCCCCCCTCGGAAGGAAATACAAAGTCAGGCTGGTTGCTTTCTGTACTCTGATTTCTGTTTGCATAGAAATCTAATTCCATGTTGAAATTTGAAGGAATAGGGAGGCATCTATAGCCAGTTTCAGAAGCCTGTCCCATTTTTGTCACCCTTCCTCCAAGAACCCATGTTGCTTTCTTTAACTGTAAAAATGTAAAGGTAAAGGTTTCCCTTGCTTGAAAGCTAGTCGAATCCAACTTCTGGTCTGCAGCTCAGCACAACCTCTGAGCTACCGCGGCCCTTTCTTTAACTGTATCTGGGGGAGCTGCGGTGGCTCAAGTGGTTAAGACGCTGAACTGCAGGCTGTGGAAGGTCAGTAGTTCAGCAGTTCGAGACCTGGGTGCCGCATGATGGAGTGAGCTCCCATCTCTAGTTCCAGCTCCTGCCAACCTAGCAGTTCGAAAGCAAGAAATTGCAAGTAGATCAATAGGTACCACTTCGGTGGGAAGGTAACAGCATTCCGTGCACCTTGGTGTTTAGTCATGCCGGCCACATGACCACGGAAACGTCTTTGGACAGCGCTGGCTTTTCAGCTTTGAAACGGAGATGAGCACCGCAACCCTAGAGTCAGATTCGACTGGCTTTCGAGCAAGGGAACCTTTACCTTTACCTTTACCTATCTAATGGACAGCTGCAAAGTCAGGGCAAAGTGGGTAGATTAAGAGATGTGCTCTCAGACAGATTATTTTACTCCTCACAATTAACAGGACACCAATCTACAGCAGGGAAAAGAAGCAGTGACTTTGCTGGTGTGGGCAAGAAGGCAGGCATGATATACATAACCAATCCGCTTTATGGCTGGTTGGAGTTTGCATGCAAAGAGCCAGGTTAACAGCCACTCAGGGCTCAAGGGAACTTTGGAGGAACTATGTGGGAGGGGGCAGTTGACAGTAAAAATAAGCTACAGATCACAAAACTCACAAGATAATGATGATCTAGTCCCACCCCTGGCTACTGACAGCCCACTAGTTCTGCACACTACTGGTGACAGAGGATTAATCCCCCTTGGTAGTAAAAAACAAACAAACACACATATTCATACATACATCCTTTGAAGATACAAGAGAGATAAGTGATGACAAAGGAGCAGATTGAAACTGTCTAAGAGGGAAATGTTGATTCAAGACCCGAGGTCTGACACCTTAATGGTATTTAAAGTGCTGCCTTGATACAACTTTAAAATTTAGAAATTGTATATTAAAGCAGATGCAACAACATGAAATTAAACAAACTCCAGAGCACAATGGAAGACAGGAGAGCCTGGCGTGATGTGCTCCATGGGGTCAGGAAAAGTTGGACTCGACTGTGTGACTGAACAACAAATATTAAAGCATCTAGGTTTCATTTACAACTTCTAAATTTTATGGTTATATCACGGTGGTACTTAACCCTGGTCACAGTTTCACATGTCACCTCATCTACATCACCAGCTTGTTGGAAGCTATGTGGAGAGAGAGGTACCTTTATTCATAGCTGGTGGGAATGCACGGAAGTACATCGGTTTTGGACCCAGATATTAGAACAAATAAAGGATATATGGGGTATGATATCCAAAAAGAAGACGTCATCCTTCTCAATCTGTGGGAGAATAAAAAAACCTCCTAATGACCGTAAGGAACTCATCATGACAATGCTGACAGCTACCAAAGCTCTTATAGCTTCATGTTGGAAAAAAGAATCCCTCCCTAGAATACAACAATGGTGTATCAAACTTTGGGAGCATTGCATGTTAGATAAGATTTCAACTAATATATTTAGCCATGAAAATAGCACAAATCAAACAGATTTAATAGAGAAATGGTACCCATTATTAAGCAATTTCTGGACTGACTTACCTGATTATATCTTGACATTTTAGAATAGCTACCTCTTTTCTCCATCTGCTTCCTCCTTCTCCTAATTACCTTGTTTTGTATATCATATATATGTTTTATATATTATGTAGAGCAGTGTTGAAATTGTATTCCTTCTATTAATACTGTGCATTTTTCCTAAAGAATAGCCACCATATATTTATAAGGTTTTACATACTGTAATCTCTGATCAAGCTGTATATATCTATGTTGCTGTTTGTTAGAAAGAAAGAAAGAAAGAAAGAAAGAAAGAAAGAAAGAAAGAAAGAAAGAAA
>NW_015164263.1:50269-128624 GCF_001447785.1 Gekko japonicus
AGGCCAGGCGGGCAGGCAGGGCAGGGGGGCGGGGGGGAGGACAGGCCTCGCCGGCCGCTGCCACCGCCGCCGAGCTCGGCAAAGGGGGGGAGGACAGGCCTCTCCACCTCAGAGCCGGGCGGGGGGGGGACCGGCCTCACCGCTGCCTGGGGGAGAACGAGCGGGGGGGAGAGGAGACGGAGCTCTTCTCCCCCCCGCGAGTATCGCGGGTCCCCCTCTTGTGCTACACTGTTTATGCACAGTCTTTCATAGCTTGCAAGACTTCAGATCCCAAAGGGTGGGGGGAGGATAGAGGCAGAAATCTAGTCCCACCTCCAGCTACTGACAGCCCACCAGTTCTGCACACTAGTGGACAGAGGATTAATTCTCCTTGGTAGTAAAAAACAAATACACACTTTCAAACATATATCCTTTGAAGATACAAGAGAGATAAGTGATGACAAAGGAGCAGATTGTCACTGTCTAAAAGGGAAATGCTGATTGAAGACCTGAGGTCTGATACCTTGATGGTATTTAAAAGCACTGCAACCAAAAGAGGATCTGATACCCATTTTTGTGTAAAGCAGTGGGGTCTACTTTTAAACAAACAACATCTGAGCACACAACCAAGGGGACCTCACCCTACTCCCACCTCACCTTACCTTAATGTGCTCCATGTTTATAGTATATTTTCTCCTGAATGTGACTGAAAATGCCTTCTTAGGCTTGCCATTTCCCCGGGGGGGGGCAGGGATTTGCCCACTTAAAGGGCCCCCGACCGGTCAGCCTGGTACCCCACCCCCAAAGTGCCAGGCCTGCACCAGGCAAGTCGCCAAGGGGATGCTCTAGCACTTGGCCTAAAAACTCTATGATACCATAGAGTTTTTGGCCAAATGCTAGAGCATCACCCCAGGCAACGTTCCCAGAGTGATTACATCACTTTCGGGTGATGTCATTGTGGTGCATATGCCAGAAGATCCCAGCAAAGAGGACCCGTCCCCCTGCTGACAGTAGGTAGGGACCTGGTAACCCTATGCCTTCTATACTCTATAATATATCTGTCAAGTACATTTATATTGAATCCTCCAAAGAGCGTAACATGCTTTCCCCTTCCATTTATATTGAATCCTCCAAAGAGCGTAACATGCTTTCCCCTTCCATTTTGTCCTCAAAACAAAACCTCTGAGGAAGGTTAGACTAAGAGACTGGCCCAGCATCACCCAATGAGCATTATGGGTGCATGAAGATTTGAACTTAGGTCTGTTAGATCCTAGGAGAACATGCACTAACTGGCTTTCTATAACACATTAGCCCTCCATACTAGAATTATTGGTTTGTATTTGGTGTGTATGGGGTGTGCGTGTTTTGCTTGTGTTTACTGTTTCCATCATATAGCATTTTGTTCAATACAGATCTTTCTAAAAAGCGGTCCTGAATTTCTATCTGTTGTCATGAGCTGTGTTCCTGTAAGTCCTTCAACGTTTTAAATTTCCTTGACGACTTCCTTTCCAGTCATACACATTTCTGTGCAACTTTCCTTCATTTCACAGGAGAGCGAAGGGGTGTCAACCTCCATAAAGGCCTTACTGTAATTAGAAGCCTCCAAGGCCTGCAAAAAGAGGCAAAATGCCTTCACTAAATGTATTGTGTCAACATTTATTACTCTTGAGGATGGGGAAAAATTGTGACAGAACAATTCATCTCAGAGGGAGTCTTCAGTTGGATTTGCTTCATCCTTAAATCTCTTATTCCTTTAAATATCACTGCCACCTTGGTCCCTGTGTGTGTTCCTTTCACTATCCATAGCCCACAGCTGTGTAAACCAAATGTGAGAGGAACATGCTTTAAGAAGTCTATGGCATAACCTTTCATGAATACCAGCATTGTATTCAGAAATGTCATGGCCTGAGATTGATAGATAACTGTGTATTTATCTGGAGATGGGGGGGCACCCTAAATATAGTAAATGCATTATTGTGCACATTAAAACATAGAAGGAAGTTTGGGAAAGAGATGTAATATGCGTGCTAGAAAGCTGAGTCTTTAGTGGCTAACAAAGGTTTGCATTGTAAGGAAATGCAACAGAGAACACTTTCCCTATGAGGAAAGGTTAAAGCGCTTAGGGCTCTTTAGCTTGGAGAAAAGACGACTGAGGGGTGACATGATCGAGGTTTATAGATTGTGTGGCTCTATGATCAATATTCCTCAAACCTCAGATAAGTATTCCATTCCACTACTCAAACAAGCAGGTTAGAAGGATCGTATCACTGACTGGGAGAGGACTAATGGCAGTAATAACACAAAACAGGTAGACCAGACTTGTCAAACTAACTGCTTCTGGTTCATAATAATCCTGGGCACTGGCCTGCCAGATAATTGACAAGTCTGTCTATATTAGCATATGCTGCAACCAAGAAGTTTTTGGATTTTAAGCTCCAAGCATCTATATATCTCATAGTAAAAGTGTGACCCCCATCTGCAAATATCTAAATCTGCAGATCTGAGCCACAGGACAGGGTTACAAGCCCCCAAAGCACAAGAACATGAACTGCACAGGTACACACACACAGAAGACCCCCCACCACCACCAGCACTGAGATTTTGAGGCTGTAGGCGGGGGGGGGGGAGGAAGTTGTTGCCACAATCTGCTATTGAGGCAGTGAAGCTACAGGGAGCCAAGGAGGGAGTCATTCCACAGCCATTGAGGCTGTGAAGCTGGGAATGGGAGGGAGAGGTTTGTTTGGGAAGTTTTACCCCAATTTGTTTCTGTTGGTTTTACTCTGATTTTAAAATGTAGTGAGGCCCTGATCCAGCACAGGCATGTAGCAAAGAGCTCTTTCTCTCACACCTCCTGTCTTTTTAAGTGCCAAAACAGCCTCAGTGCCCCTCCCCCACCCACAACTCTTTTGGGTACTTGAAAAGGTGCTGGCTGCAGGAGAAAGAGCTCCATGCCAGTTGCCTGTGCTGGATCAGGGCCTCCCTGCATTTTAAAATCACGGTAGAACTTAACAGTTTTTAAATTTTATTTATTTATTTGGATTTATATCCCGCCCTCCCCGCCGACAGCCAACCCAGAACATGTAGCCTTTGCCTGCTTTCCTCCCCAGTACTGCATAGAAAAATTGAGTGAGTGGGGTTCTGCCCTCCGCCAGAACCTCCGAGATACTCCCATTTCCTCCTAAAGTGGATGGGCAAATGGGGACAGGGTGTCAGATCTCTGTGAGAGGAAGGGGGCACGCTCCAGTTTGCATCATATGGGCCTTTAAAAAAAAATCTCAACTTTCCTCCATAGAGAAGCTCAGGGTTGTTGTCTTCATAAAAGCTCTGTGAGTTACAGAGAGAGAAGGAGAGAGAGAGAGAGAGCCATTGCACCTCACTGGCATTCTCTTTTCAGTGATCTTGGCTTTCTTCTGAATAACTGGCAGGCTTCGTATGGGTATGCCACAATATGTATTGAGTGCATTTTTATTCTAGCTGTCCATGAGGGATCTTAGGGTGGCATGCATGGTTCTTCCTTCCTCATTTTGACCTCATATCAACTCTGAGACGTAGCTTCCTGGTAGAGGAAAGGCGGGTCAAGGGTGGAAAGGGGGAGATGAGTGAGAATCTCCCTCCCACCCCAACCCACCCCCAGACATAGTGTGAGCCAGGTCTGATGAAGCTGCAGTGCTGTTGGCTGCCAGATGGCCAAGCTAGGGACAGTGGGATGAGGAGGATGGAATCCCCCCCCCCCTGCACAATTCTCACTTGGTATTAGGGATGGGCATGAACAGGCTCACAAACTAAAGTTGGTGATGAATTTGGGGCGGTTCATGCTTCGTGAACCCAAACACCTACAGAGAGGGCATGTAGCAGTTTGGGGTTGGCCTCACCACCACTTGGGAGATTGTGCTGGAAGTTTGCTTCATGTTGGAAATAGAGATTTACCAGAAGACTGTGTGCCTGGGCAATGAGGTGGCAAAGGTAAGCCTTTTTAAAGATCCTTTTCTTCTTCCAAACTTAAGTTAGTGATAGTACGTTCCCGCATTATTTTTCCCAGCAAAAGCCATTACTCTCCTTATTGACCGTGAGAGAACTTGCGGTGCACACTCTTTTGCACAATTCTGCCATTTATAAACTAAGTACTGTTGCATTGTCCTGCTTTGCTTTTCAGATTGTGGATGGATTAAATCATCTGGGGCTCCCGCACTGTATTGGCACCATAGATGGCACCCACCTTGCCATTCATTCATTTGGTGGGAGAGTTGCTGAGTATGGCAATTGGAAAAAATTACTTATTCATTCTGCTTCAAGGAGCTGTGGACCACACAGGGAGATTCATTAATGCTGACGTTGGCTGGAGTGGCTGGAGTCATGACACATATGTTTTTGCCAACTCTTGGTCCTGCAGAGCCATGGACTTGGGAGTATTGGTCCTTATGAACCCGATGCTCCATCTTGAAAATCTGGTTGTACCTGTCCTGACTGTGGCTGATGGTGCATACCCCATAAGGTGATGGCTCATGAAGCCCTAAGGAACACCAAGGGAGAGGCACAAAGGGAACTTTGACTATGCATTGTGCAGGGCACGAAATGTGGCTGAGTGTACTTTTGGACAACTGAAAGCACATTGGAACTGCCTCTCTGCTCACTTCACAATGTTTCCAAGAAAATGTGAGTGCAGTGGTCACTGCAGGTGTTATCCTGCTCAGTATTTGTGAGGAGAAGGGACAAGTATTGGCTGGTGCAGACTATGAGCAGGCACAAACCATCACAGAACACTGTCTATCACAACCCACCATTGTTAGAGCGATGCCATATGAGGACTATGATCCCCATCACCCTCTCAATTGGGAGGTGCTGGCTAACTTTATGTTCCAAAATCTGTGTAGTTAAATGGGGGAGCCTCCCTTAGCTTTATTTCCAACTTAGAGAAGCCATTCTAGCCATTATTTGTGCACACTAACTGCATGGTTTTTTTTAATGTAAGCATTGGTGGGGTGGGGGTATGAAGCCTTTTTTGCTTATGTTCATCCAAGGTTGTTTGTGAAAATGGTGTGCACAAGTCTATATTAATTGTTAAGAGTGAAAAGATATACTTCTTCAGGGAAAGCCTCTATTTAAATACTTTGTAGAGTTGACATTGTTGGGGGGGTTATGGAAAGAAGCTGCCCAAATCTGTATTGTCTTGTTAAAATTTTATTAAAATCATTTTAAAGCACCCAGCTTTACATGTCTGCAGTTGGCTTCACTCTAACCAGGAAGCTGAGATCCAGGCACCGGGCTTGTGTGTGTGGGGGGGTGCAATTGCAAACAAACCATGTCTGCCCATGTCTGCAGACATCTCCCCTGCACCACTGTTCATGTCTGCCATTTCATCCCATCAAAAGCCAGGCAATTGCAACACGAAACGGCCACTAGTGAGTGAGCTGCTCTCCCTGTGGTACAGAACAGCAAAGTTTCATCTCAGGTGTAATCCGTTGTGTGCATGTGTACAGGTCTTTGCCCACCCAAGCCAGTCCAGGAATGGGAGGGAATCTAGTACTTTTCAGTACATTGAACAATAAACCACGAGGTGGTCTATACCCTCTCTGGTTTCCAGAACAATTTGCCACCAGAACCTCTTTTCACTAGTCCCTGCCTTTCCTAAGGGAGAGATTCCAAACCCTTAGTTGGCATCTGGGACAGAACACCTTAGCAACTCACTCCAGAGATGCACACCTTTCCTCTCCAATGGTAGTGTATATGGGGAGTGTTTAGGCCACAGGATTTAGCCTTGGAATTCAGTTACAACATCAAAGACAATTTAGCAATAAGAGGGATCTTTATTTAGTACAGAGCTTAGCAAAGACTACCAGAGATTACAAAAATAACAAAGGCTAGGGCTGTTTGCCTTAACTAAACATTAATGATTCATAGTTACCACGTCAGGAGTATTCCTCAGTCCAAGATAGTCCAAGGGATTTTGAAGGGAAATCCCATTTTTGCACACCATGTGCTCCAAGTCACAAAGCAACTCTTTGTCTCTCAAGAGAGGCAGCATTTCAGGTGCAATAAAACAAACTGACAGAGGAGGAAGGGAGAGCTAAGCAAGCGAGGTCACTCCTCTAGGGATCAAAACAAGTATACCCCAATTCTAGTCACCAATTAGATGTGGCTATCAGCCAATTGCAAGTGTCATGGGTGTGCCCAATTGTTGGTTGCCATGGTTGCTAACATTAGGTTTGTGGGATTGGCTGGAAGTTTGGAGATCCTGCCTGCAGTCAGCTGACCCAAACTCCAGCTACTTCATGGTCTACGTGACTAGTCGCATGTGGGCCAAAAAGTGGAGCCATGAGGTCTGGCATTTGTCATGAAAGTGTGAAAGAATGTGGGTTTATGGCATGGCTATTGAGGCCATGTGGCCCCCACCATTTGGCTTGCAACAGGAAACAAGACACAGCATGTTATCAAAAGACATCACTGGAGAAGGCATGTGGATATAGAAAACAGAAAGCAATTTTTCTATACAGCATGCTCTGTGGCTTAACACCACCACAGCTGTAGACCCAAACATATCATCGTGTGAGCAGGGTCACAGATGGCATAGAGGGTAGTAAAATGTCCTGACAATTTAAAGAGCGTTTACATGGACGCCAGCCATCTGTAGCTATATTCTGCCATGAGAATCCCCACTAGACATTTTACCATCATACAGCCAACACCAATCAAGCCTGGAAGGGGAACACAAATATGGAGGTGGCACTGGCTACCAGTAGACCCCAGAAGAGATTTGTCTGTACCCCCCATGTGCAAATGCCTATCCCAATAGCCATCCAGGACAGCATGCCCAGAGCTGTAGGCTGAGCAGAGAGGCATGCAACCTTACCTTGGAACCCTGAGCTGGCATGAATGCAGCTGTGGTGGCCCCCTACTTAGCAGTCAGGCTGCTACTTGACTGCTACAAATGAGACTGCTCCACTATGCTGAAGCCATGATCAAAGTGGCTCCACCCACTCACCCCCTCCCCAAGCAGCCTCCTGCTTGTGGGCTGGATAAGATCCCTGGATGGGCTGGTTGCAGCCCATGAGCCATATGTTTGACACCCCTGCTTTTCTGTATTGCCTATTTTATCTTTTTAACCATGGTTGGCTATCTGATTGGCCCCAGGGCTGAACCCCAGAATGCCTGCATTGGATGGAATGTTTGATTAGGGAGAACTAGCAATCGAATCACCGCTAACCCATGAAACTCAATAAATGACTTTAGACCAGCCTAATTTACAGGAGAAGGAGGAGGAGAAGGGGCAGGAGGAGGAGTATATTGGATTTATACCCCACCCTTCACTTGGAGTCTCAGAGCGGCTTACAATCTCCTTTCCCTTCCCCTCCTCACAACAGACACCCTGTGAGGTAGGTGGGGCTAAGAGAGCTCTTTCGAGGACTGCTCTTTCAAGAACTATAGCTTGAAGGTCATCCAGCAGCCACAAGTGGAGGAGTGGGGTATCAAACGCAATTCTCCCAGGTTAGTGCCCGTGCACTTAACCACTACGCCAAACTGGTCATTATGAAGGCAAAATTGGTCAGGGCTCTTTTTGTAGCAGGAACTCCTTTGCATATTAAGTGACACACCCCTAATGTAGCCAATCCTCCAAGAGCTTACAGTAGCCCCTGTAAGAAGAGCTCTGTAAGCTCTTGGAGGATTGGCTACATTAGGGGTGTGTCGGCTAATATGCAAAGGAGTTCCTAGTACAAAAAGAGCCCTCACAGCTCCTAGGAGAAAAGGTAGGATAAACAAGTAATAAAATAATAATCCTGAAAAGCTCTTTACTGTTAATATCTCTGGGAAGGGAAATAAAGCCCCGATCTTAGCAAAGACATAATTCAGGCTTAGAATATAAAAGGCATGCAGATATGACTTGGCCACAATGCACTTTGTATAAAAAAGCAACGTTCCTGAATTCCTGTAAAATGTTCCAACATTAACCATGCAAAGTTTTTAAATATATTGACACAGATGTAGGCTTAGGGAGTGATGTAGAAAGATAATTTTATATTGCTTTGTTTGCCTAATTTCCCTAGCCATGCTGATGTGTCTTTTTACTTTCCAACCTTTCCAATCAGCAAGGTTATTTGAAACACCATGTGAAAAAGAGATCAACAAATAACTTCCTTTCCTCCACTAGGTTTTTGATTTTGGACCAATTCAGCCTTTTATTTGTCCAATCCAGAGCTCACTCTGAGCTGCCATATTTTGTTTCCCAAGATTTAGTTATGTTCTATGGTTAATTAGCCCCTCATTTGCATAATTCCCCCAATTGCATAATCAAATTCTGTCAACTTGATATCCCTGTAATAGCCTTACTGGCACTAAGCCTCCAAATAAATCTAGTTAGTAGATTTTTGCTGTGGTTTAGTACCATATAACTGTTCATTTGCAAGACTGCTTAATTCAACTTCCTGTCATGTATCTCCTGGCAAGATTTCTTCTTTGTTTTCATGCTGGATTCAGACCTAATCTATAGCTACATTTCAGGTAGAAAATATTTTAAGGAAATGACTGTCCAGAAGAGTATGTTGCAGTGACACCGAAAAGAAGATACATTCGATCCTGAACTTGGACCTGGTCTTCTGGGGATGTGGGAAGCCTCCCTTAGATAACTTCTTCCCAGCGTAGGGAGCTGTGGCTAAATGGCAGAGCATGCACTTTGTAGACAGAAGGCTCCAGATTCATATACTGACCTTACTGGTTAAACTATTTCAAGTACTGGGAAAGTCCTCATGCTAGGCTTGCCATCCTCCGGGTGAGGGCTGAAGATCTGGAACTACAATTGATCTCACGACTACAGAGATGAGTCCCCCTAGATAAAATGCCTGCTTTGGAGTGTAGACTGTATGGCATAGTCAGGGGTCGTTTCATAGAAAAAGAGCTAGGGGAACTCATTAGCATAACTCATTAGCATATGTCACACCCCCTGACATCAGGGGCCCGGCGGTGGACTTGCAAGTCCAGCGGGAGTGCGAGGAAGCCCTGCCAAGGCCCTCCCTGGCCCTAGGGAGAAAAGGCAAATAGTCCTGCCATTGGAACACTTTCTTCAAGACAAAAGGTTAAAACTTCAGATTTTTAGATTTAAAAAAAATGACTTGGGGAACAAGGACATTGGACATCTATAAAATTAGAAATGATTAGAAGACTGCAGAATGACTGTTGTCCAACAGCAACAGCAACAACAGCAACAATCTTTTGGGTCTTAACATTAAGTTGTTTTATGTTTCAGGAATGATTTAAAAAGCACAATGCCTAAATAACTTACAGAACTTGCTACCACAAATGATGGCTTTCAAAAAGAATTTGCTACCTTTGTGGAGGATAGGTCCATCTGACACTATTGACAATGATAGCTGTTCATGTGAACAGGAAGCATACCTGTACTGGAACAAGCAGCAAGTGATGTTTATCACTTTTTCTGAACTCCCGGAAGCATCTCGTTGATTTCTGTTCAAAGCAATATTATGGACAAGATGGACACTGATCTGATTACTACACAGTTTCTTTTGGTATTCTTTCAGAAAATGCAAAATTCCTCTATGGAAAATGTCTCCAAAGTTTGAAAGAACATGGTCATTTTGTAGCTCTCAACTAGCTATTTTTGCTTAAGAACATATAAGGAGTTTCTTCTTCTTCTTTCTAGAGAGCTTGCAGAGCCTTTGTCCATCATCTTCAAGTCCTGTTGCAGGACTGGAGATGTGCCACAAGACTGGTGGAGGATGAATGTTCGCTGGTAGGATCAACATGACTTTTGAATGTCTTTCCAAGAGAAGTCCCATCCCTACTGACATCCTGCCCCTGCCAAACAAGGTCCTATTTCTGTAGCCTTTGATCTGCATCTTCACTGTTGGTTAAACTGTGTTTTTATGGACAGAACTGCAATGATGCTGAATTTAATGATGCTTCTTAATGATCCGAGTAACTGGTCTTCATTGCTTATGGGATTACTTCACTTGGCCCTGGTTTTATATAGTGCTGTGTGTTCATTGTTGGTTTTACACCTATTGTAATTCACCATGAAGGTCTGTTTTAGGATAGAAGGATGGATTCTAAATGATTTTAATAAATAATATATGGCAATAAAGTGATCTATCTGTCCCCCTCCCTGCGAATGCTATCTTTCTTTCTGTGAAAGCAGATGGAGTTTCTCAGTATTGTTTCTGGATCAGGATGTGCAGGAATGTCATGCAGAAGTTAAAATGTGGGTATGCTTTGGCTGATGATGCAGAAAGGTCTGTGGAGCTGGCTGTGCATGTTCTAAATCATCATGAAAAACGTTGCCCAGCATGGACATTATTTGCATCTGGCATTGTCAAAACACAGACTCATGGGTTATTTCTCTTAGGCTGTGATTGCAAATATATGTATCCGTATTGATTTAGGGAACAATTTTAATCCAAGAGAGTTATTAATATCTGCTGACTGTTGCTCTTAAATGTGTTTATTCCTGCATTATTTTTTATGGGATCATTTTTATTTATGCTTTTTACTGCATCAAGATTCTTACCAAGAGAGAGAGTGAAATCTTGAGACATGCAATAATTTATACTAACATAGAGGACCATTTCATATACTATACAGGGCAAAGCTGGTGCGGCTACTGAGCATCAAACAAAACATGCACAAGAGCTAGCATAGTGGGTGGACTAGAAGGCCTGGGTTCAAATGTCAGCTGAGCCACTGGATGGCCTCGGTCCAAGCACTTTCACCCCAACAGCATCTAAGAGAGCTGTTGTGAAGAGAGATTAATGATTAGACAGATTGATTTGTCTACTAGCTATCAGTGGCTACTAGCCATGGTAACAAAAAGGAACATCTACATCCAGAGGCAGTAAACTTCTGCATACCACTGCTAAAAGGCTAGATCATAGCTCTCTATACTTTGCCTGTTGGCCCTCATAAGTAACTGCATGGTAACTGTATGAAACAGGATGCCAAACTAGGTGGAGCAGTGGTCTGATCCAACACATCACTTCTTATACTAGCAGAGAGAAAAAACATGTATGCTTGGAGGAAGGGTGAGAGACAAAAGTAATTAAGACTTCTTGTTATTTGACTATCGTGAAAGGGTTGTTGTTAGAGGAGGGATGTTTAATCCTTCCTTCTCTTGCTTCTTTCACAATTTATAGAGTTTATGTTTCTGTCTGATGAAGGGAGCTTTGTCTCTCAAAAGCTTATACCCTGGAATTCTTCTTGGTCTCTGAGGTGCTACTGGACTCAAATCTAACTGTTCCATTCCATCTAATTGCATCAGGTAGACAGGTGAGACAGGGAGACATCCTCAACTGGCTAGCCTGGGAATAATTACTATTTGCCCCAGCCCTCCCAGAACTATTTTTTTTCTCATAGGCTGTGATCAGATGAAGAAGAGAGGAAGAGAAGAGATAGGATTTATACCCCACCCTTCACTACCCAAAGGTGTCTCAGAGCAGCTTACAAACTCCTTTCCCTTCCCCTCCCCACAACAGACACCCTGTGAGGTAGGTGGGGCTGAGAGAGCTCTTGACAGAAACTGCTCTTTTTCAAGCCGGGTGACACTCCGGCGGCGTGCGTGCGCGCACAAACACACGATCGGCTCCCGGACTAGCAGGACGCTCCCCCGCCGGTCCGTTTTCAAGATTTGGCAACCCTAAGGGTGAGAGACAAAAGTAATTAAGACTTCTTGTTATTTGACTATCGTGAAAGGGTTGTTGTTAGAGGAGGGATGTTTAATCCTTCCTTCTCTTGCTTCTTTCACAATTTATAGAGTTTATGTTTCTGTCTGATGAAGGGAGCTTTGTCTCTCAAAAGCTTATACCCTGGAATTCTTCTTGGTCTCTGAGGTGCTACTGGACTCAAATCTAACTGTTCCATTCCATCTAATTGCATCAGGTAGACAGGTGAGACAGGGAGACATCCTCAACTGGCTAGCCTGGGAATAATTACTATTTGCCCCAGCCCTCCCAGAACTATTTTTTTCTCATAGGCTGTGATCAGATGAAGAAGAGAGGAAGAGAAGAGATTGGATTTATACCCCACCCTTCACTACCCAAAGGTGTCTCAGAGCAACTTACAAACTCCTTTCCCTTCCCCTCCCCACAACAGACACCCTGTGAGGTAGGTGGGGCTGAGAGAGCTCTTGACAGAAACTGCTTTTTTTCAAGAACAGCTCATTATCAGAACCAAGCTCATCCAGCCAGGTGCAAGTGGAGGAGTGGGGAACCAAACCCGGTTCTCCCAGATTAGAGTCCGCCAAGATGGCTCTCTGTTTGATCGATTACTATTACCAGTTTGTTTGTTTTTTGCCCCCCAGAGGGGATTTTTATCGCATTTTCCATAAACTACAAACTACAAAGAAAAAATTGGGAGGGAACATCTACATCTATGGAGAAAGGAAAGAAAACCACTACTAACTAAAACCCCAAGTATAGGAGATCATTACATCAGCTTCTATAAGTGTTAGTCTAAAATGCTTACATTACATTGAACATAGTCGATTAAGCTAAATTATTTAAAACTGTTTAAAGAAAACCCCAAGAGCATCATTTATATTACAAGCTTCAAGGCACCATTCAGAGTCCTTCAACCTTCACTTTGCTTTATCTTTTCTAATTCTCAATTGGTATTCTCGTTTAGTGGCAGCCGCCCCCTTTTCTGAAGGTGAATCCTTGATGGAAGACACAGAGTCCAGTTCACCGCTATATTTGCTGTCATCTTCCTGATCAGACAAATTTTAGAGAACTCAGTGGTCTCTTCCGGTCATGAGCACATGCTCCCTGGTGCTTTCACTTTTGGCTGTTTGTCTCTCTCCACTTTTTTCCACGCCATTTTTATGGATTGTTTACTTTTGTCAAAACTTGCTAAAGTCTCTGAAAATCACCCAACGCCTATCCGCGCTCTAGTAAGGTTCTTAAAACAGATTTCAATACTCTTAATTCCGTCCCCCCCTTACTAAATCGCTTTTTAGTTCATGCGTATGGGGGGGCCCTCCCCCGCTCGCTTTTCTCACCATTCTCAGGGGGGGGGGACTTTCTTTTTAAATGGCCGATGTTTCACTTTCACTCAACTCACTGTTTGTTGTTGGTCATATGACCTCACTCAAAATGTGTTTTAAATGCTCGATCTCCAATGCTTGTCCCGGTCAGTGGCTCTAGTTCCATTCGGACGCATAGTGGCAGGACCGTTGGGGCAGAAGAGCGCCTCGATTCCCCAGCATCATGCTGGTGAAGAGGCCACCCTTCAAAAGCCCCATGGCTAGGAGCCTTTCACAAAGGCTCCGGGGGGGGTAATGAACAATCGTCCCCCCTCCTAACCACTAGTGCACAGATCACACCCCTGGGAGGTCCAGGAGGTTCATCTGCCAGCGTGTCACTATAAACCGGAAGTCCCATTACCATTACCAGTTTGGCCATTAGCATTGCTGTTCCCTTCCAGATTTAAAAATCCATGATCAGACAGCAGTATCTGTCTGTTGTGCCCCAGTTATCTTTGTCCCATTGTTGCCCTGTAAGGCGCCTATAGATGCTCTTATGGATGTATAGTTTCATAAGTGATAAAACTTGGACTATGCCAGTAGTGTGCAAAAGGGACTGAATTGTGTGGTGACCCAAAAATAATGCCAGTTACAGACACTCACACCCAGAAGAAGGAAGCCTTCCTGTGAGATGATGTGCCTATGGTTTCAGAGGTTACCTACCCTCTTACCTGTTGTAAGATGGACCAGTTCCCTAGCCACATGAAGCACTGAAAGCCAGACAAGACAACTAAAACAAAGGATTCAAACTCCATGTGGAGTTTCCTTCCTTGCACACAGGCAACATTCCCTTCCCCCACCCAGCCTCACCTAGCTGAAGCAGCCACCATAAAACAATCAAGGAATGTCCATAACAATGACTCTAGCCACATGAGTCATCATCCCTCAAGGTGCCACTGACTTGCCCAGGATTACTAGATCTGAATATTGACCACCCCCCTTAGACCCTTCCCCCTTGAACCCAGGAGCAATCAGTATGTTTTTGGGGACGGACTAATAGGAGGTGTGCTAGGGGATGTGGCCAGTCTAGCCCCCCCATGCCATCTCATAAAAGAGGGCAACCCACCATGCTCTCTCTTTTGCTCTCTCTCTCCTATACCCATCCTAACTCCACGACTCTCAGTTGCGCAGCCAGAGTCTCCACGTGTCTCTGCTGGTTCAGGACATGACCCTATTACCCCATAGTCTCCCAGTTTGGTGTAGTGGTTAAGTGCGCGGACTCTAATCTGGGAGAACTGGGCTTGATTTCCCACTCCTCCACTTGCACCTGGCTGGATGACTTAGGGCAAGCCATAGTTCTGATAAGAGCTGTTCTTGAAAAAGAGCAGTTTCTGTCAAGAGCTCTCTCAGCCCCACCTACCTCACAGGGTGTCTGTGGTGGAGAGGGGAAGGGAAAGGAGTTTGTAAGCTGCACTGAGACACCTTCAGGTAGGGAAGGACGGGGTATAAATCCAATCTCTTCTCTTCTTCTTCTAAGGATTGCTTCATCCCACCGAGAACAAGTATTGCCCCTCAACGATTATCCTGCTAATGCGAATGTGCTATCCTCTTCTCTCTAATTTCCCTAGAACTGTGAGTGTGTTTGAATTATTGTATGCTTGTGAGATATCTTCAGTAAACGAAACCATTTTATACTGAAGCCAGCCTTTTAGTATTTCTGGTGCGTCTGGAAGAAGTGGGACCCCTGTATACATAGGTTATTGCCTATTTGCCTATTGCCTCATGTAATATCATAATCCCCCTAAAATCATCAATAATTTGAGGCAATCTGGCTAACCCCCCCCTTCACTGTGTGTTTCTTTGATACCTGTGAAAGTTCAGTCCTTTTGAGCTGAACTGGTTTCAAACCAGATTTCCTGTTCTCTTGTCATTCCATTATGCACCCAAGCTGTCTGATTGGTCTCTTGTTTTCCATCCACATTTTTTTACTAGTTAGAGTTGTGTGCAGAACTGCATATCCACACCTCTCTCCCTCCCTCTCTCTCTCCCCCTCTCCCACAGCGGCTTCTCAGAACTGTGTTTTCTTTATAAGAACTTTCAAAGACACCTCAGTACTTCAGCTTTTTTCTGTGCTTCAGGGAAGGGGGTAATTTAAAAGATTAGAGAGGGAGGACAGCAGTGAACTACATATCTCAGCAGGGTTATCAGTGCATATACACATGCTCAAAGGACAAACAAAATAAAATGGCTGATGGCCCTGTGAACTACATATCCCAGCAGGCTCATCAGCACTTGTGTGCATGCTCAAAGGACAAACTAAAAAGATGGCCAACAGCCCCACTCCCTGGCTGCTGCATCCGATCACTCAAGGACAGGATGAAAGCACTTTGGAGAGTGTTAAGGGGGTGAGTCTGATCAAAATTCTTTGTTACAAAAAAACCTGGATCAATTACAGGCAGGGCCACACTGGATCAAAGTGCATGTCTAACCGCAGCTATATAATATCAAAACAGAATGAACATGTGGGGGAAGGTCAAGGATTTAGTTTGTGGAAAGGAGCATAATGGCAGCAAGGAAGCTTTTGCTTTGCATAAAGTAAAACACATGAAGTAAAACATGAGGCCAGATTTGGAGCTTCCTGATCAGATAAAATAAGACAAACTAAAGCAATGTAACAAACCTAGTGAACTTCACCCAGGAAGGTTTTGTTCATTCTTACATTGCCAATGAATTCCAACAAAAGGAAAAATTAAGGGGGAGTTTAATATCCTTGCTCAGGCAAAACCCCTGAGGAATTTTGTACTCTCAAGACTGACACTCTCCTCCAGGAGGAGTCTGCTGGTTGGGAAACTGGGAACTTCAGGATGGAGTATACAGAAGGAGGAAGAATGGAAAAAGAGCACACAAACAGCCAGTTCCCCGGCAAGGTGGGATATAAATTGAAATAAATAAATAAATAGCAGCTGAGAGAAGCGCATGGAGATGGGGATGAGAACAGAACAATCACAATGTGATACCAACGTACATTCATCCACCATCTATTGTAGCTTTCACGGGGCTAAGGAACCAGTGAAGACACCTTTTTTGCTCTAGTTTTGTGCCTGATTTGCCTCATTCGTGTGGATTCTTTACAACAGCCTCATTTTTGTGGGTATTCAGGTATTAAATGGCTCTAAATACGGCATTAAAAAAGGACGCCAACATTTGCCTGAATGAGATGGAGCTGTGGCTGCATACAGCATCCGTCATTTTCTCAGTTGTGAATAGCCGTAATCAGTTGTGAATAGCTCTGTGTATGGCTTGCCGCCACCTAGAAACACCTCTGCAGGTAGAGAAATCACTTTGTGTAATCTTCTGCCTTCATCCAAAAGACTATTTGCATAGACTTCTATAGTGTTTTAAAGCCTCTCAACATGATTTTGCCTTGGGGTTGTCAGAATGAGGACTGCGAAGACTGATGATGGGAGTGGATCATACAATCAAGTAAGGATAAGCATAGACAAATGGGCAAGTTGGGAGGGCAAAGACAGAGGAGACAAAGATATAATACAAAGGAAGGTCCAAGTAAAGCATGCATAAAGCCAAATTTCAATAGCAGAGGTTTAATCTAAACAATACCAGGCAAGCGTAGGGGTAAAGCAAACAAGGTCAGGGTACTAACTAAGGCCTGTTGTGGAAATATATACAACAAGCTCTAGAATGAGGCTCTGGGAGAGTGCCAAGGCCTTGGGCACTCAGCGTCAATGTGCTGTGGCAATCTCAGCAGGGTATAATGACATAGAGTCCACCATTTTCTCCAGAGGAACTGATCTCTGCTACGTGAAGAGCAGTTGTAATTTCAGTTATCTCCAGCCATCACCTGGAGATTGGCAACAATTGTTACCCAGGAAGAAAGGGCTGGTTTGGAGGGTGGAGTCTATGGCATTGTACCTGTCTGAAGTACCACCCCTCCTCAAACCTCACCCTCTCCAGGCTCCACCCCTCAAATCTCCAGGAATCACCCACCTGGAGTTGGCAACCCTATCTCCTTCCCAACTGATCATCACCCTACCTTTATTTTCCAATTAATTACAATTAAACCTTATGGGGGAACATTTTAAACAAAGAACCACAGCCATCTTACAAACACAGGAAACTGCAAAGCAAAGAACATTCTGCAGGATTTGTCACACCCTGAACACTCCCTGTTTGAACTGCTGCCTTCGGGTAGAAGATATAGGACAATTAAAACAAGGACAAACAGATTAAAAATAGTTTTTTATTCAAGAGCTATTATTGCTTTAAATGCTGTATGAAATTGGAATTTGGGTGACATTGGTGGTTTAATTTGCAATGTGAACCTTAAGGGGAGTTATGGGATGGTTGTGAATGGTTGTGTGAGTGTATATGAGTATGGTTCACCGAAATTATTGCATCTTTAATTTCGTTGTACTATGTACAATGACAATAAAGTTGTATTATTATCATCATCATCATCATCATCATCATCATCATCATCATCATCATCATCATCATCATAATCATCATCATCATCATCATCATCATCATCATCATCATCATCTGCCATTTCATGACATCTACCAACAGCTACTGAGGGAAGAGTTAGTCCCACACAGGAAAAGTGTCTTCATCAAGAGAGAAAGCCATTTGCCAGTCATTCTGACAGGGCACATTGGCTGAAGGGGGAGTGGGCGGGGAAGAGGAGCAGACCCAGCACCTGTACAATGGCATGCGAGTACTCTTGAGTGGGGGCTGACGGGCCAATGGCTGAGGGAGAGCATAGAATCTTGCCACCCCAAAACAGGATTATAATATAGGAGAGATTGGTTGAATAGTCAATGTGTATATGTGTATCACTCTTTTGGATCAGCACTATACTACAGGCTCATCCTGCCTTTTGGTATAAACATACCCAAGATGGCTTCTGCGACATCAAATATCAGTATGATTTTTTAAAAAGCCACAGTACAATGATCTCAAAAACATGTCATCAAGTAGATAGCTGATAAAGGTTAAAACTCATAGGAAATCATAAATTAGTTTGAGCCAGACAGAACAGCGAAACAAAACGGAAGTGTTAATTGGCTTTCTAAGAGCTGCCAAGGAGGGTGCCAATCTCTACTCATTTCATCAGTGCTAGTCTAAGTGGAAACAGATTTTTAAGATAATTGAAGGTATCTGGCAATATCTCAGCACTCAGTGAATCCAGAGCTTTCCCTGCAGCCCCTTTCAACCATGAGATCAATAATTCTCATGTGGAAAAATTGCTGTGCAGGCTGGGGGGCAGGGATGGGTTAGGAAGGACAAGGCCATGACACCCCCACTACTTCTCTTCTGCAAGTACAGCTCCACTGAGGAAGCAGATTGGTTTCAGACTTTGTCCCTCCTCCCTCCAGCTCACTGACCCACAGGGCTGTTTCTCCTTATGGATTCCACAAGCCCAGAATCATCTTTCAGGGCACTGGAAGGGACTGTAGAAGAACATGAGAAAACTGCCAGGTGTGGTTGCCTAGATCCATGCCAGTAAGATTGTCCTCTTTGTTTTTTGTTTGGTTTTCATTTCCTTAGTCCCACTGTCTCCTTTAGGAGTTGGGGGATACAGTTAGTGGTTGGTCAGAACAGATAGTTGAGCTAATGTCCACCCCATGGGCAAACATTGTTCTACATTTTCAACACCCTGACAAACCTATAATATATCTTCAGTCTAATAAAGGAGAGCTCTGTAGCACTAGCACAGTTGACCTCTTATTCAAACATTACCCCTAGCTTAGAGGTTTCTTTTTGCTTCTAATTCCATCTCCTCATCCCCCTTTTGTGCTTCCATATATCCCCACTATGCCCCTTGCTGAGCATCCATCTTTATAAAGTACTGCCCTCAGCTAAAGTAGAGGCTTGGGAGCCTTCATATTTAATAACCAATAAATTATCCTCTATAATGTCATGACTGCAATAAAATACCCAAAAAATTGACAGAAGTAAATAAATTATAAGTAAACTTTGAGTCATATGTAATACCCTAGTGTAAATATTAAGAGTTCTGCCCACCTGCAAAATTGTGTAATATGGTGTCACATCCGATGTAATATACAGTCACAATAATCCCATTTAAGAATTTGCTAAATGAATATAATTACTGAGTGTACATGTCAAGATGAATGCTCATACTTTACGATAAGTCTACTATAGTTAGGTGCTATGTGTTTCAAGCAGTCAAATCCCTCAGGCTCACAGAATAAATAATGGCACACGGCCAAAGCCAGACCTTATAGATAAATAAAAACAAATTACTTGGCAAATTTTGGGACCAAACACTGAAGAGGCATACACAATTTTATATTACTCATCTTGTTATTGGCAGCTAAAACTAAGAAGACCGTAAATCTACCAAGTTCATACTTGACATGTTTGGTTCCGTAATCTGGAGTCATTTTTAGATGTATGTTTTATTCCTCCCTAAGACACCTTATGTATTTATCTGCTGGATTCCTTTTTAACTGTCTTTAGATTTAAAACATTTTAAGAATATACAGTATAGAGTAAAATCAATTAATCCAGAATTAAAGCATTAAAACAGTTACATTTTTAGCAACACAGCATAACAAAAGCTTGAAAATTATCAGACAACACCTACAGGATTTAGTAGTAGTAGTAGTAGTAGTAGTAGTAGTAGTAGTAGTAGTAGTAATAGTAGTAGTGATGATGATAATGGCAACAACAACAACGACAAAGCCTGATGAAAAGGAAAGGCCTTTAAATTCTTCTTTAAGAAGGTAAGGATATAATCGCACAATGGAGGAAGGGAATTCAAAACACGGGGCAGACATGGTAATTCTAATAGTATTCAGTTTTTGAGCAGGCCTTCGCTGAGTGACCATATGAATGGGAAGTTCTTTATGAGAGAATTTTCGGGTACTCTAGAATCAATGTTTTGGGGCTTTAAGGGTTATATTTATCACTTTGAATTATGGTTGCCCATGTCAACTCCAGTTTCAGAAATTCCTGGAGATTTGGGTGCAACACCTGGGGAGGCTGGAGTATGTGGAAGGGAGGGAGCTCAGCAGGGATGTGATGCCACACAGCCCACCATCTGAAGCTGCTGTTTTCTGCAGGGGAACCGATCTCTGCAGTCTGGGGGTCAGCTGTAATTCTGGGAGACTTCCAAGCCCCCTGGAAGTTGGTAAACCTATTTTGAATTGGGCCTGAAAACAGATTGGAAGGTGTGACATACCTAGAGCACCAGCAGTATATGCACCCTCTTGCTGATCCACTTAAAAAAAAAGTGGCTTGGGTTAGAACCAGTTGACATTTCTAGGTTGCTTCAAGAGTAACCCTACATAGAACACATCATCATAGTCTGATGTGGAAGCAACATGGAAGAAGTGACCAGATCTGTTGGTTCTATTAGTGGGCAGAGTTCTATTAGTTCTGTTGGTTCTATTGGTGTTCTGTTGGTTCTATTAGTGGGCAGAAGCTGATGAAAAGAAGTCATACTTTCTATCTGGGATTCCAGAAGCAGAGTCAGGTCCAGTAGCACCTCCCAAACTCTAAACCTGATTGTTAAAGGAGAGTATAACCCCGTTCAGAACAGGCAATTCCCTATTCAGCCAGTCTACTTTCTTATTTGCATTAAATATTTCTTAGGCTATTTCCGCATGCATATAATCTTTTTGCTTCCCATAACACTGAATTACAACAGTAGGTAGAAAAAAGTCCCCCAGTTCAGAAAACACATGCCAATAATGAGATGCACTGAGTGACCCCATGAAACTCAGCTTCTAATAAATTTGTCTTGGCTTAAACTGCCCATAGGCTTCCCTGCCAATGGTTTCCACTTGCCCCTCCTTTCCCAAGTCTTTGCAAGGAATTGATGGGAAATCATTGGCAGGAAAGGTTGAGTGCAGCAAAGCACTGTAAAAATCTCTATTGTATTGCTTGCTAAGGGTGTGCTCTGAGAAAAATTTCATTATAATTTTGGATCTGGGATTTGGATGGGGAATACTGTAATTGCTGGTTTTCAGGTAGACCATTACCAGTTCACGGGTTTCAAATCCATGTTTTTGTTTTTCAAGTTCTGGATTTTCAAGACCATTATTTTCAATGGGGTATACATTTGAGAGTTTGAGCCAGCTGTTTTTAACCATAATGGCACCAAATTTGTACAGAACAGAGTCTTCCTTCTAATATACCCCACCCTCCCAGTTTCAAGCAGAATGGGCAAAGAGGTTTGATTTTACAGATCACTCAAACAGATGCCTTTCTGTGCAGGTGCACTTCTCTCCACTGATTCCTGTTGGGGGAAAATGGTGCTGGACACCAGCATTTTAAAAAGAATCCTGTCTGCATCCATTTTTTTCCATATAATCTTATGGTGACTGACATTTTTTAAAAAAATACCTTTCTGCTAAAAACTCTGGATTTATCATCCTTCCTTGCTGTGTGCTGCCCCCCTTCACAAAGTAAAGAAAACCCCTCCTGCCTCATCCCATCCTTGCAATCTTTGAAAATAGTTCACATTTTTCAAAACAATAGTGTGTGTGTTATTCCATATTATGAATCAGATATTCAATTACTTTGAGATATGCATTTTCATTTTGGGCATTGTCCACTTTGTTGTTCTTCAGTTGCACAGTCAAGTCCAACTCTTCGCAACCCCATGGACCACATCACGCCAGGCCCTCCTGTCTTCTGTCATGCTCTTTAGGGGTACCTTAATTAGTAATTCGTAATTTGTACTATTTAAGAAGTTCCTGGAGGAGGATGAGATTGCAGCAAGGGGCTGGGGTGTGGGGGAGTCTAAGAGCTAAGCTACATTATATGTTTGTTTACAATCTCTGGGTTCACTGCTTTGATCAGAGTCACACATCAGCTCCAAGAATATTGTTTAACAGCCATAGAAACTGATTTTGCTGATGAGTGATGGCATGAGTAGGGGGGCTCTTGCTTCCCCCCAGCCTTTTTCCTGATCCCAAACCAAATGAATGAATAAATAAACAACTTCTGTGGGAAATTTGGAACACCATATGGAGTATTCTGAGCACTCATAGCTCTGCACAGATAGATCCAGGTGGTCAGCTGTGTTGGTCTGAAGCAGTAGAACAAATCTGGAGTCCAGTGGCATCTTTTAGACCAACAAAGTTTTATTCAAGGTGTTACCCCAAGACAGCTTTATTAAATAAATATCTTGCCTTTGCTTTGATTGGGGAATCAGCTACAAAGGCAGAACTAGCAAGGGGCTGGGGTACAGCACAGATCTGATACCAGTTTTTATGGAGATAGTTCCCTTTAGACCCTTCTTAGAGTCAATAACCAGTCCAAATTGTAAAAGAAATCGATTAGGTAAAAATAACAATTTAGGTACTTACACTCAAATCAAGGATTGCAAGCATACAAGGAGATACAAAAGAAGTTAGCAGACAGACAGAGGGGTGGGGAGATTAGGGTAATACTATACCTAACCTGAAGAGATGAAGAAATCCAAGGTATGAAGAGAGGAGGTGCGTGGAGCAACCAGCAAGACCACGGAGGACCTGAGTTGTGCTCAGGGGTGTTAGCTTTGTGCACACCCGGCTAAAATCACACTGGGCATGTGCAAGACTGGGTATATTTATACCCCAAAATGTATCCTGAAGGTATGTTAGAGTGTGGTAGCTAGTTTCACAATGGGTTGAATCATAGGGTGTGGAATCATAGGGTGATCTGGTGTTTTCCTGGAACCTGACAAAGGAGGAGAATATCCTTAATGTTTGACAGGATGGAGCTGAATGGATTACCATTCTATAGAAATACAGAGTCATTGTTTACCTTGATGGTGAGAGAAATTCAGATATTCTGGACAAACAGATAGGTGCAGAAATGTAAAAATTACCAAGAGGTATTTCCTGAGTGTGAAAGGATTTGGGACAGGAAACATACAACATACTCTATTCATGACCAAGACACAGTGACCAGTGGCTTATCATCTCTGTCTGCCTGTGCATTTGGAGAATCAAAGAAAAACAAGGTACCTGACAGTAAATGCCTGAGCATGAAAAACAACATGGGTTTTTCAGGAGGTGTTTTTCATAATGCCTAAGAATCCAGGATTTCTGTTACTATTCCAGAAAATCATGGTAGCAGCTTCAAACAGTTAATTTTGCACATATTTTTTTGCTTGGGAATTTCATACTGCAAACCTCTATTGCTTTTTACACAGTGTTGCTGAGGGGACAGTGGATATCTGTAATTTAATTCATCCTGGCTCAATCCATTCAGTCATGAAGAAACACAACTATAGGTCAATTTTTCTGGTGAGTATTGCAGTTCTGATTGTGCACAGAAGGTTCTAACAGATCATTTGATGTATTTGTCAACTGACCCATAATGAACAACTGAATATAGGTTGTTAAAAGAGTTTCTCTTAATTCCTCTTTACCCAATTTATCCCTGAAAACCTACAATCCATTTATTTTCTCTTTTTGAGAATTTGGAATCCATTTTTAATAAATTCCATTTTGATCAAAGGAAAAATGAAAGAGGGGGCAGGAAGAGAGGTTTTGCAACATTTCAGAATTTCAATCCATAGATGCTCAAAGGCATGCAATGTCTTCCCAAACTTTCCTCCCCATAACAACACTAATGTGTGTTTGCAAAGTATGGATAGATGCCTAATCACTCTACCTCTTTGTTTGCGGCTGGCTTCTTCTGCCCCTGACCTTCTCCCAAATTGATCACCATGTTATGGTGAGTAGAATAAAAAAGTGACCAACCAAGAGAAGATGGGTGATACAAATTAATCATGAGTTGCATTCAACAAAGAAAATAAAATAAACAAATTAACCATGAGTTGCATTCAACAAAGAAGAGAAAATAACTCAGCAGGAGTCATAGGACTATGTCAGAAGGTATTAGTTGCTTTTTCTTGTCTTAACTCTCCCCTGTGCCCAAGACACAATAAATAATACAAGTAGAATTAGTTGCAATTTCACCAGCATTCCTTGCCTGAGCAATTTACCTTTGAATTATAATTTACTCTATAAATTTAATTTGCATTGAGATTAGCTCAGAGGCCTTTTATGTTCCTACCAGAAACAAATCTAGTTTCCCGGTTTCTATTGTTTTTGAGGTTTTTGGGTTCCCCCCAGTGAAATTAGCATATTTATGCAAAACATCATATTTCAAAATGAACTACTAGTTTCAAATAGGGCTTACCTGGAGATGTGTGTAAGCCAGAGGATTTCCCTTCCACAAAGTCCCGGAAAGTCTGCCAGAGAACTACAGGTGTTCACCACATGAGCCAGTAGAAATATGCTGGTGTGCATTTTGATGACAGTTCATACTCATAATTCATTCATCCCAAGATGCCCCAGAGAGTCTTTTAACTATAGTATTTCACACTATGATGTTGTAATAGAAAAGATCTTACAACATTTCCATTATAAACAGGCTTCATACCCAATGGCAAAAGTTTACTCCAGACTGAAAGCTGGCAAAGAGCATATAGTCTTGATTAAACCACCAGGTTTTGACTTCCAGCTGGTTGCCAGACAACAAGTTAGACCTGACCAATTGGAAAAATTCCCCCTTTCATGAAGATTGTTGCAGGCAACAACAATATTGTGAAACCAAATGAGCTTGTTTGTTTGTCTGAACCAAACAAACTCAGTTGGAGACTCCATTGCTTTATGCAGCTGGAAGGATGGGAGTAGTTCTCCATTTTGAAATCTCTTAATTCTTTCAGGAATGGCTCCAGTTATGGGAAAAAAATGGCTACTTGTTTCACATTTTTAGAAAAGCAAACACCAGCGTGAAAAACAGCTGAGATCATTGGTATGTTATGTTCTATGTTATTTGCTGTGCAAGAGAAATGCTGTTTGACAAATGTTGCTCCTAAGAATTTTTGCCACTTAAAGAGTGCAGATTTGCTGGAATGGATTATAGCAGAATGGATACTCCAGTGACTACACTGCTCTAACTATTGACCGAATGTTGGAGCACGATTTTCATTTTTTGGCAGCTCCCCATCTAGTACTGTCTATTTCATAAATATATGAAATATCTTAAATCCCCTTGCTTCTTTAAGAGCTGCAACAGCACCAGAAATTTAATTTCTTCTTTATGTATGTACTTCCCTATTTTGCTGCAAAACCCATGAGTTGCCACATTGAATATATATATATTTATCAGTACTTTGAAAGATCGTAGAATAACACCTCAATACATCTATACTGAATTATTAAAATAACCCCATTGAAATTCAGTTTGTTTTCTTTTCTCCACAGGAACAATTGCGATGACCTGTCCTGTATCTTTCCAACTACAAGTGCAAGAACAGATAGTTTAGCCACTGCATAATGTTGAAATCCTAAGCTAAAAAGGTTATTCAGTTAAGAGAACATACATTATTTGCTGAGATGACATAAGAACATAAGAGAAGCCATGTTGGGAGATCAAAGAATTGATTAGCACTTGATTGCTCTCCCAGGGCTGATAATGTCTGTTGATATCTCTCGGTGTGCAGGATGAGGAGAAACTTCCAGGTGGAGTACTGGATCAGGTTCAAGGTGCTGGGTTTGACTTTTAAGGCCCTTAGTGGTTAGGTATCCACATCCCTTCAGAAGGACTGCTTCTCTCAGTATGCCCAAAGAAGAGTGTTATGCTCAGGAAGTAAGAACCTCCTGGTGGTCCCCGACACAAGAGAGATCCAGCTGTCCTCAATCAGGGCCAGGACTTTTTTGGCCCGGGCACCTACCTAGTGGAACTCTCTGCCAGAGACCATCCATGCTTTGCAGGATTTGTTACCTTTCCACAGTGCAAGTAAGGCAGAGATGTTCCACCAGGCATTTGGCTGAGGACAGCAACAATAGAGCATGTAGTCTGACACCCTCATACCCTCCATTGTCCACAAGGCCACCCTGTAGGAGGCTTGTGAAATCTGAAATTTTCTCACCATCTTGGAATGGACTGAATTATTGCTGACATATGCAGTATGTATTTTATTGTAGGATTTTAACTTTTAGTTATTTATTGTATGTTCCTTTCCATTGTAAGCCACCCTGAGCCCTGCTTGCAAGGAAGGGTGGCCCAAAAACAATTAAATAAATAAGAAATAAATATTCTAACAAGGGTAAACATGTCAACGTGGAAGCTAGGGAATAACAGATCAGGCCAATGGCCCATCCAGTCCAACACTCTGTGCCACACTGGCAAAAAACCCAAGTGCCATCAGGAGGTCCACCAGCAGAGCCAGAACTCCAGAAGCCCTTCTACTGTTGCCTCACAAACACCAAGAATACAGAGCATCACTGTCCCAGGCATCGTGTTCCATTTATACCTTGTGGCTAATAGCCACTGATGAACCTCTCCTCCATATGTTATCTAATCCCCTCTTGAAGCTATGCTTGTAGCAGCTACCACTTCCTGTGATAGTGAACTCCACATGTTAATCACTCTTTGGGTGAAGTTAATTACTCTTTGGGGGAAGAAAAACCTAGTGCTCATTAATTTCATTGAGTGCCCATGAATTCCTGTATTGTGAGAAAGGGAGAAAAGTACCTTTTCCTCTACCTTCTCTATCCCATGCATAATTTTGTAAACCTCTATCATGTTACCCCTCAGTCATTATTTCTCCAAGCTAAAGAACCCTAACCCCTTTAACCTTTCTACATAAGGAAAGTGTTCCATCCCCTTAATCATTTTAGTTGCCCTTTTCTGTACTTTTTTCTAATGCTATAATATTTTTGAGGTGCAGTGACCAGAACTGTACACAGTATTCCAAATGAGGCTGCACCATAGATTTGTACAGAGCCATTATGATACTGGCTGATTTGTTTTCAACTCCCTTCCTAATAATCCCCAGGATAGCATTTGCCTTTTTTTAATTGCCATTACACACTGTCTCAACATTTTCAGTGTGTTATCTACTACTACTACAAGATCTCTCTCCTGGTCAGTCTCTGCCAGTTTGGACCCCATTGACATATATTTATAATTAGGATTTTTGGCTCTAATGTGCATTACTTTGCACTTGCCCACGCTGAACCTCATTTGCCTTGTTGATGACCACTTGCCCAGCCTCAACAGATCCCTCTGGAACACCTCAGGGAGGATGAGGTCTGTCCTGGAGAAATTAACACCCTGCTTTAAGAGTCCTAGAATGTAATAACCATGAATCAAATATTATTGACACATTTTTAGCTTTTGCTTTAACGAGGAAAAAAGGAGTAACCCTTTCAACTGAGAGGAAAATGCAGGTGTCTCGCTTGTTTATGCCAAGTTTTGGTCAGGATGACCTGGGATTTAGCTAGCCAAGCTAAAGTGGAAAGTTTGAAGCTGCTTTTTTGTTCTGTGTGAAAGCAGTTCTTAATGTTTAAATGAAAGGTATTCTAACATATTGAACTTTAAGCAATGCTCCTCTCTATATATGTGCATTGTATTATTTTATATATTAAATTATCAGATGCTTTAAGCAATCACTCTATTGTATTATTTTTAAAGCTTTATTTGCTAGCAGTGGCTAATTGGGAGAGTTTGAAACATTGCCAATTGCTCTCTCCTTTATTTCAAAGGAAAATGTCTAAGCCTAATAGAAGTGATACAATGGTTTGGGTTCTTAAGATTTCAAGTTATAATGTATAAGATGTTTGCAAAAAGCTACAGCTGAATAATTCTATATTTTGTGTGCAACCAGACAGTTTGATGGAAAAGAGAAGTCATTATACAAATGACCAGTACTGAACTAAGTTGAAAAGGGCTAACAAACAGTTTGAGAAAAACAAGATAATTAATCAATTTTTTTTAAGCTAAAGGGCGTTTGTCTTTCAACTAAGTTCAGGCAAAAATGAAAGTGATTAATTATATACTATGCTTTTAAGTTTTGAGGAGTATTATGTCACAGAGACAAATCATGTATATCTGTCAATTAGAAGAAGCACAGGTGCACAGTAGATCATAGTCTTTTGCACTGACAAGAAGGGTCAATTATATGTATTGTAAAATAGGATCTCCTACAGGCTGAACCAAGTTATGTGTTTTATAAACTGTAAGGTTGGATATTAATACAAGCAGCTTTATAAATGTGCTAATATTCTTTAAAATAATTGTAGAAAATATTCTAGAGGACCAAAATGAAATCTAAAAAGTGAATTAAAGATGTTTATGAGAGTGTAATGCTATAAAGTGCTTTGAAACACTAAAATAATTCATGTAAAAGAGTTTAATGCTTTAAAATATCATTGTAAGGATGTGTTTTTATTCTGATGTATTTGTAAACTGAAAATAAGTTTCCAAAATGTTTTAAGATACTTTATGTGCCTATATTAAGTGTAAAGAAGAACAATGGTAGTAACTGAAGCTGAGAACTTAGTACTGAGAATGAACCCAGCTTGAAAAGTTCCGTGAAAGGTAACAGAAGACTGGGAGTAATGCTAAGGAGAAAATAAAGTTGTAAATCAGAATTAATGAGTTTCACCTGTGCTGTAGGAGTAGGAAACTCTGCCAATTACCATTTTGTATGCCAAATATGTAATTGATGACTGACAAGACAAAGAGAACTGAACTGAGCATGCCTAAGTGATGTCAGTGATGATGTAAAACAAGGAGGAGCAGAAAAGAGCATATAAGTCTGCTCCCTGCATCTATTTGTTGAACTTCCCAAGCTGAATTAAGCTGTAGGGGAGTTCCCGGTTTGCCAAGAGAAGCAGCGTGTGAGACTAGCTCCACACCAATTCTGACCTTTTGTTGTGTTAAAGGTACTTTTTCCACCGCCATAAGACTTCCTTGTAGAGGAAATCTTGGCAAGGGGTGCGGGCATCGGCCTGGAGAGGGTGGCGACCCTTCCCAGTGTTTTCCGAGCCAACCCCGAAGCGCACAACATCAGGAGCCCCGACAGAGAACGTCGAGCTACAGACAAGCCAACAAGGACCAAAGAAGGAGTTCCACCAAATTGCCAAGTGAACCCGAAGCTAAGTATACTCCTAGTTTTTTCCCTTTTATGAATAAAATAAAAGGAAATAAGGGTAAAGTTTGAAAGTGAAACCCAGTGGTAGGGAAAACGCTCCGGTGTAGGAAAACAGAAAGGGGGGGGAACAAAGTGCCCCATTTGCAAGCGGCTAAAGTTATTAAACTGAAACAATTGGGGGAAGTGGGTAAAGGCAGTAGGAGCGATGATATCCAACTTAATGAGCAGAAAATAAGAAAGACTAAAATTAATTAAAAAGTGCGCAAACCGTTTATTTCTCTTCTTTTCCCTTTGAGCTGTGCCTTTAAGGAGGAGGTGGAGATTGATTGTCTGCAGCTGCCGGGAGGGAGAGCCGATGCGACGCGTGTGAGGGGAGGAGGGAAACAGACAGAGGAGAACCGGTGACGCAGCAGAAACGTGACGGAGTGGAAAGGTGGGGGCAGCCGAGGAGGAGCTGAGGAGGCTACGTGGCTACGTCGTCGAGCGGGGTTGGGAGCCAGACGGAGACAGACGGAACAGCTGTTTCGTCCTACGTGGCTTCGTCGGCGATCAGAGAAGTGAGAGGGGAGGGGGGAAGGAGCAGAAGACAGCAAACAAGAGACTAGAAACTAGAATAGAGCGGAAGGAAACGCCAAAAGTGACTGTGTAAAATAAAGCCAAAAGGAACAGTAACATTTAAAGAGATATTGAAAGAGATACTGAAGGGACATTTAAAGAGACAGTAACGGGAGACGCTAAATTTTGAGCTCACTCCAAAGTTAAAAGAAACAGAACTATTTAAAGAGATATTGAAGAGACACTTAAGAGATACTTAAAGGGACAGTAACGAAATATCCGAAATCAGAGTCCTTAACATTACGAATCCCCAACAGAGTTAAATCATAATAGCTATTAGGAAAACCTATCCAATAAAGAGATTTACAGAACCAGGACTGGACTAGGAAAAGGGAATAGGTAAACAAAACCAAAATAAACAAAAGCCAAGGTTAAAAGTTCCAATAACAAATATATCTGCTACAAGCAGGATAGCAACTAAACAGATGGCAACAGGCTCAGGTGCCAACAGAAAGGGATCTATACCCTCTCCAAGCCAAGGGGGGGGGCTGGGCCAACTGAAGCCAACAATGTCGGTGGGGCAACTGAGCATAAAAGATTTAAAACAAATCATGCAGGAGCTAATGCAAAATATGATGGACTCCAACATACCAGACATGATAAAAAAAGAAATAGACCCATTAAAAGGCAAAATGGAAGAAATTACGACACAAATAAAAACAGAAACAGAAGAAATAAAAAAACAAATAGCAGAAAATAGACAGGAAATCCAAAAGGTTGCTGTTGATAATAAGGAAACAAGAGGTAAAGTTCAAGAATTGGAGGAAGAGATACAGGAGATAAAATTAAGAGAAGATAAGATTGAAGTCTCACTAATTGCCCTAGAGATGGAAAGGGCAGCATTTACCTTGAGGTGCCAAAATATCCCCGAAGCAATAGGGAAAAACTTAAAAGAAGAGTTGGCACAAAGCTTTGCGGAGCAATTAGAAATTGCCACTAAAGAAGAACTTGAGGCAGAAATAGAATCTGCATATAGAAGAAACTCCAGCTATGCCAGAAAACATAAAGTCCCTCGTGAGGTTCATGTGAAATTTTATAAACGCGAAACCAAGGAGAAAATTATAAGAGCGTCGTATGAGAACAAAGTAACCATACAAAATGCCGAAATAAGGATATTAAGAGAGGTACCATGGAGAGTAAGAGAAAGAAGACCTACATACTATATTCTGACCGATCTACTGAGAAGCAACCAGATAACGTTCAGATGGTTGATCCCAGAAGGAATCCTTTTTGAATTTAAAGGAAGGCGACAAAGAATTGATTCTATCTTCAAACTAGAGAACTTCCTGGAAAGGCATGGAGAAGACCTGGGTTGGCAAAAAGAGGAGGGAGAACAAAGTGGAGAAAGCGAAGCAGAGGAAGGAGAACACAGACTGGATCAGGCCGTAGGAACAACCAAGAAAACTACAACGAAGAAGGACAGAAAGAGACAGGCAGTAGCCGCATTCCAGATGTTAACCCGTTTTGGATATAGGAATAAGGACAACAAAAATAATGGGGCTACCGGAACACGCTAAAAGATTTAAAATACTCTCAATTAATGTAAATGGCCTGAACAGTCCTCAAAAAAGGAAAAAGACTTTCCACCAAATCACAAAAATACAGGCAGACGTAGTCTGCCTACAAGAGACGCATATAAAAAAGAATGACGTAAGGTACCTTAGATACAAAAAACTGGGGAATGAATTTATAGCGGCAAGTGAAAATAAAAAGAATGGTACGGTGATATATGCTAAGGACAACCTAAACCCAGAACTAATTCATACATCAGATGATGGGAGAATCGTAGCAATTAAAATTGTAAGAAATGGAATTGAAATAGTACTAATTAATATCTATGCGCCCAACCAAAATCAGGAAATTTTTTTCGAAAGACTTAGACAAATAATGGGAGCTGTGGGACACAACAACATATGTGTAATAGGCGACTATAACTCAGTTTTTGATCCCGAAATAGACAGAAAAAAACATACTAAAAACACAAAAGCGGGACCAAGACTACCCAAAAGCTTTTTACAACTGGCAGAGGAATACTGTTTACTAGATGCTTGGAGAGCAAGAAATATAGATAAAAAAGATTTTACGTTCTATTCCCACAGACATGACTCCTGGTCACGTATAGATATGGCTTGGGTAAACCTAATATTGCTGAGTGACCTCTTAGAGGCCGAAATATTGCCAAAAACATTTGCTGATCATAACCCAATACTCCTTGCCTTTAAAGAAACAAAAAAAAGAAACAGATGGACTATAAGTACTTCACTACTTAAAGACAAAAAATTTGTAGAAAGGACAAAAGCAGAAATCAAAGATTTTTTTACACGAAATATCCAACCAGACATATCAATACAAACAGTTTGGGAAACGTTTAAGGCCTATATGAGAGGCTGGTTCATAAACCAAGATGCATGGAAGAGAAAACAAAGAAATGCACTGTACAAAGAATTAGGTAAGCAAATTAAAAAACAAGAAGAGGCGCAACAAAAAGGAACCAAAAAGGAAGAGATACAAATCAGGCTAAAACTATTAACACATAAAATAAATTTGTTATTAACCCAAGAACTGGCGAAAAAGATAGAGTATACAAGATTATACCACTTCGAAAATGCGAACAAGCCCTCAAGATGGTTAGCATACAGATTAAGAAAAGAAAAAGAAAAAAGATCCATACTTGCGCTGAAAGATGAAAATGATATTGAAAAATTTAAACTGCAAGACATAAAAGAAATTGTGGAGAAGTTCTACAAAAATCTATATCAACAAAATATAGAAGAAGAATCCAAAATTAAAGAATACCTGGAGTTGAACAACAAACAAAAATTTAATCAAGATCAACAACATATCCTCAATGATCCAATTACAGCAGCCGAAATATCAGAAGCACTAAAGAAGCAAAAAACCAAGAAAGCACCGGGCCCAGATGGTATCCCGGCGGAATTTTTCAAAGTGTTTGAAGACCAACTGCTATCCCCAATGAAGACAGTGGTACAGATGGTTGAAGATCTAGGTAAAGTACCAGAATCATGGAACCAGGCAACCATAACACTAATACCAAAACCAGAGACAGAAAAGAATCAGATAAAAAACTACAGACCAATATCACTCTTAAATATAGATTACAAAATCTTCGCAACCATCTTGGCCACCAGATTGAAAAGAGTCTTGATACAAACGATTCATCATGACCAATCAGGGTTTCTACCTAAAAGATCAATGAAAAGTAACATAAGAACGGTCATTAATGTGTTAGAGTACTATGAACTCCAGCCAGGGAAACAATTAGCATTAATGTGTCTAGACGCAGAAAAAGCCTTCGACAATCTATCTTGGTCCTTTCTCCTGCAAAAATTAGAGATAACAGAATGTGGCGACAAATTTAGAAAGATGATCAAAGCAATATATGAAAAACAATACGCCCAGATAATAATAAATGGGGACCTAACGCAGAATATTGAAATTCAAAAAGGCTCAAGGCAAGGCTGCCCCTTATCCCCTTTACTGTTTATTTTTGCGTTAGAGACACTTAATGACCTAATAAGACAAAATGAAGATATCCAGGGCCTAAAACTAAAAGGCCAGGAATACAAACTGCTGGCTTTCGCGGACGACTTATTGTTCATATTAGAAAACCCCAAAGACTCTAGCCGTGAACTCCTAAAAGTCCTCCAAGATTATGGGAAGGTGGCTGGCTTGAAAATAAACTTCAAAAAAACTAAATTATTAACAAAGAATTGTGATACAGTTACTAAACAACAACTACACGAGATAACCTCGATGGAGATAGTTAAGAAGATAAAATACCTAGGTATAACAATGACAAACAGAAATAGCACTCTAATTGAGGATAATTATTCCAAACTGTTAGAGGAAATAAAGGAAGACCTGAACAAGTGGAAGGAACTCCACCTTTCACTATCAGGAAAAGTGGCAACGATCAAAATGAATATTTTGCCGAGATTCCTATTTTTGGCTCGGAACATCCCGGTGCTGAGAAGAAACCAGTTCTTGGAGGAACTAGAGAAGATAACCAAAAAATTTATCTGGAGTGCTAAAAGACCAAGAATTAAAGCAAAATTATTACAAGAAGCAAAGGACAGAGGTGGCTTCGCCCTACCAAATTGGAAAATTTACTATCAAGCGGCCTGTCTTGACTGGATAAAGGAATGGATCAAGTTGGAGGACGTGAGGGGCCTAACTCTAGAGGGATCAGACCTAGTAATGGGCTGGCATGCGTATATTTGGTACGGGAAAGATAAAACCCACCTGCACTTTAAAAACCATATTCTAAGGGCGGCTCTGTTAAAGGTTTGGAATGAAATCAAAACCAAATTCTATACCAAAATACCGAAATGGGTGTCTCCCTTGGAAGCCTTTATAAGACCAGCGTTCCTTACCCAGTATAACAAAGAAACCTACGAAAAACTATTAGATGAGACAAACCACCTCAAAACAGAGGAGAATTTACTGTTACAATGTAATTTGAAATTATCGGGGTGGGAAAAGCTCCAGTTAAAATCAAGATTCCAGATAGATCTGAAAGTGGGTTTCTACCAAGAAAAAAATGAGCTAGATAAAATCTGGCTTTCATCAAATGATAAAATGATCCAGAAAATGTATAAAATATTGTTAGAGGATTATTTATCAGAAGAAGCGCAAACCCATAACCTAGCGGTTTGGAAAAAAGATCTAGGCCATGAGTTACCAAAGGAATCTTGGTTAAAGATATGGAAATCTGTAAAATATATGAGAGCAACTAATTATAGAGAAAATGTTTTCAAAATGTATCATAGATGGTACTGGTCCCCAGAAAGGTTAGCCAAATGTTACCCAAATTGCTCAAATGTTTGCTGGAAATGTAAACTAAATGTTGGCACCTTCTACCACATGTGGTGGCGTTGTAAAAAAATTCAAAATTATTGGAAAACCATACAAAAACTTATAGAGGAAATCTTGAAAGTAAAATTGGAAATGGTACCAGACATATTTCTACTGAATGTTATCCCAGATAAGTTTTCTTTTAATGAGAAATATGTAATTGCGTATGTAATAACGGCAGCAAGAATACTCTGGGCTAAACATTGGAAACTAGATTGTGTACCCAGATCAGATGAAGTATTGAGTAAACTGTTGGAAGTAGCGGAAATAGATAAATTAAATATGTATCTACAAAGGAAAAATGACGAAGATTTTCTAGATAGATGGGCAGGATTGTACAAATGGTTGGATAAAAAGAGTGGACTCTGAAAATATATGTAATACTGTACAATGAACAGATGTATGTTAAACTTTAAATAAAACTTTAAAAAAAAAAGCTGTAGGGGAGTTCCCTTATTCGAATAAATACTTTTTACTACCCTTTACTGCCTGGGTGATTGTTTTCACTGTGTGGTTTATTGGCTAGCCACATAAGTCAAAGAACCTGAGTGCCTTTAGTTTATTGGCAACAACAAGTTCACATTTGAATTCTTTCAGAACTCTTGGATATATAACATCTGGGTCTGGTGATTCATCAGTTTTTAATTTGGCCATCACTCATAGAACCTCCTCTCTCATCACTTCAGTCTGACTCAGGTCTTTCAACATCCCTCCCAAAATTGGTGCTTTTGGAATGAGCAAGCACCTCTCATCTTCGACAGTGATGACAGAAGCAAAAAATGCATTCAGCTTCTTTGCCATTTCCCTATCATTCTTTAGTAATCCTCTTACCTCTTGGTCATCCAAGGGCCTCACTGGCTCCCTGGCTGGTTTTCTGCTTCTAATGTATTTGAAGAAATTTTTATTGCTGGACTTTACATTTTTTGCAATATGCTCCTCATAGTTCATTTTTGCCTGTCTGATCCCTGACTTGCATTTTATTTGCTGCAGTCTGTGCTCCCTTTTATTTATCTCACTCAGACTAGCCCTCCACAGCTTAAAGGGATCATTATTACCTTTTACTGTTTCCATTACTTTGTTTGTTAACTATGCAGGCATTATTTATACCTATCTGTACCTTTCCTAAGCTGTGGTATATATTTTATCTGAGCTTCTAGGATTGCAGTTTTAAATAGTTTCCAAGGTTCCCAAAGGGATTTGACCCTCCTTACCTTTCCTTTCAGTTCATTCTTCACAAGTCCCCTCATTTGAGAGAAGTTACCCCTTCTAAAGTTAAATGTTGTTGTGTTGGTCTTTTGGGGCAACTCCTTATTTACATAAATGTTGAATTTAATAACATTATGGTCACTATTCCCAACTGGTGCTATCACATTTACTGTCCTGAGTCAGGCTGCACGTCTCCGGTGTCGGGTTTTGGCACCTGCAACTGACCTGTGGGGCAAAGCGAGGGAGGGTGGATGCAGAGAGCTTGGTGTCAGACAACAATCTAGAAGTCAGAGTCAGGTGGGTAGCCATGTTGGTCTGAAGTAGCAGAACAAAGTTTGAGTCCAGTTGCATCTTTAAGACCAACCAAGTTTTATTTGAGGTGTGGCGAAACAGGGACACACCCTCAGCCCTGGAACACTGAGCAGTCGATCTGTGGCTTGCAAGCCCGTTTTTGCCTTCCCACCCTGCCTGGTGGGGCTATTTCCCTTCATTACACACTGCCACCACGCACTGAATTGACACTGCCTTCCTAAAGGGACAGTGAGACCCCTCTGACTGATTCCCCAACCTTGGGAAGTTGGTACCACAATCTTCAGGCGCCCCCTGGAGGGTTGGCAACCAATCTGATTTGGGCCCGTTTGAGTTCCCTAGCCTCCCTTTGCCCCTGGTAACATGCTGAGCAGGGAGGACTAGGTGGTCAAGGCACACCAGGTCTTATTTATTTATTTATTTATTCATATTTATATCCCGCCCTCCCCAGGAAAAAAAAAGGCGGTTAACAAGGGCAGGACATAGCCATACCAGGAAGGGTTTCGCTTTCCCCCTCCTGTTGTTGTGGAGAAACCCCAGCCCTTCACTGGACTGGTCACTGGTACTGTTACGCTCCTGACTGTCCACCACGGTTTATAGTGGCCTGGATGCCCTGGAGTTTGAGGCAACAGGAGCCCCCACCTGTCCACTCCTTTGAAGCTGCCGTCCAAGCTGAGCCCAAAGGCTGAAGACCAGGCTGAACTCCCCCCTCAGGAGCCAAAGCCTTTATCTCCCTGACTCCGCCCCGGCGTGTGTCCAAATTTTCCCACTCTGTTCCCTACAGCTTCTGGGAACTGTAGGCAGGGAGGTATGGCAGCTCCATTGTTCCCTTTGGAGTACCTCCCCCCTCCTAAGGACTACCAGGCTGCCATCAATTTTAAGGTACTGCTGCCTCTGCCTGGCAGCCATTTCGTCACATGAGGTATGAGCTTTCGTGCATGCACATGAAAGCTCATACCTTGAATAGAACTTTGTTGGTCTTAAAGGTGCCACTGGAGTCAAACTTCTACAGAAGTCAGAATAATCAGGAAAACAGTGTCCAAAAGAACAAAGCCAGAACCAGAGAGTTCAGAAAGCAGGTTGTCAAGAAGCAGTTCAGGAATTGAATTACCAAGGAGTCATCCAGTCAGTAGCAGCACTTTGGTGTTTAGGAAGACAGTTGTGTCCATGCCCCTCATGCGTCTATGTAGCCACCGGCATTGCACGAAGCCAGCTCCTCCAATGACTCATTGTCAGTGTCAGCTGGCAGTTGGCGTTGGGCTGCAAGGCATGCACTCTTACTCCTAGTCTATAAATCCAGCCTGGACCTTTTCCTGGCAACCCTGGAGAAGTGGGAACAGCTGGCTGGCCTTCGGCTGCTGGATTAGAGCTGGAGGGCTGAGACGGCTCTGCAGCTACTCTCGGTTGTAGGTCAGGGAAGAGCTGAATCTTATCCCCCTGTAGCTCTACTGCTGTTTGCTGTGGGCGAGCCACACTGGGCCCCTCTTCCTCCGAGGAGTCTTCACTTTCACTAATCTTTAGCTGGTCAACAACATTTACATCTCACACCAGGTATTGGGCATTACTTAGGATCAAGTCCAGGATTGCCTCTCCTTTGGTAGGTTCTGTGACCATCTGCTCCATGACCCAGTCATTGATTGTGGGAAAGGTGAGAAAGGTGAAGGCCCAGTTAAGCCAGGCTGGACATTCATGCTGCAAGTGTGGTGTTATGGTTAGAGCTATGCAGCTGGGAATTATAGGTTAAAAAAACCCTCTTTCCTTTTTATAAAGCTCATTGGGTTGTATCTTGACTAAATATTCTACTAACAGAAAGGGTGAGGTGATTTCCACTTATTCTGTCTTCCTGCTGCAGACTCCCAGTTTGCCTCTCATTTTGATCCTGAGGGCCCCCTGTGCCCCAGTAGAAACACTTCAGGAAGATCAGTGGGCTGCAGCAGGAGTTTGGGGAAAGAAACATTCTGTTGCACTGACAAATGCCTTGCATGAGTGTAAGATACAGAGTGAATCTAACCCATTTAGTGACCTTTGGGCAGTCACTTTCTTTAGCCTAATCTTCCTCACAGGGTTGTGGTGAAGATATAAGGGAGAGAAGACCCATGGTGGGATGCCTTGGAATATGCACATCCCAAAGGGCTATCAAGCCAAGGGAACTGCAAGCCACTCCATTCTCCAACCAGGATTTCATCTTGAGCTCACATGGCTGAGACCATCAGGGAGAAATCTCAAAACACTGAACTGAGGTAATGGATGATTTCTAGATACTTGAAACTTCAAGAATTAATAGCTTGCCCTGACCCGGATAGTTCAGGCAAGCCCAATCTCATCAGATCTCAGAAGCTAAGCAGGGCTGACCCTGGCAAGTACTTGGAAGGGAGACCTCCAAGGAATTCCAGGGTTGGGACGCAGAGGCAGGCAATAGTAAGCCACTTCTCTGAAATGTCCTGGCCCTACTAGGGGCCACCAGAAGTCAACCATGACTTCCAGGCATTTACACACATAGGCATACTCACACACAAGTGCACACACACAAACACAAATTACAAAAAAATAGCTTGCGCTACGTTTCCATCATTTAGGATATGTAAAGAGTTAGAGTTGAAGGATCGTGATTTTATTGCCTTTTCTTTCGGTCCTTGTTCAGTCTGTTGTTTACAAATGTGTGTGAGCTTTTATTAAAAGTTCTTTACATTTTAAAGTTTGATCTCTGTGGTTTTCATTAAGCCCTATTCAGTCATGCAATGGATGATCCCTTCATCCCCAAAGTGCACAAATGTTATGCTAGTCTCCACAGGGGACAGCATGAGTGAAGCGGGAAATAAGAGAATGAAATGAAGTCCTTAAGTAGCAACATGACAAAGGGTGCCTGGGTGCTAGCCTGCAGGTGATTTGGGCCCTAGGTATTGACTAGCTTGTGGCAGCAGTAATGGAATAAAGGAAGAGTAACCGGGTGTGTGGAGAAGGGGAGCCTTGCAAGGCAGGAGATCAAGGATATCTACATGTCCTCCATGCTCCTCATTGGTCCAAAATAGGGTTGCAAGACCCCATTTCTTGATACCATGTTATACCATTTTGGGCTCCCTGGAAGAAGGGTGAGATCAAAGTGTGTGATAGCATGGTCCAATAATTCATACTATGGTATTCTCCAGTACTATATATGGATGTGAAAGTTGTACAAAGAAAGCTCTCAGCAGGGGTCATTTCCTGCAGGAGTGCACAAGAGCGGAGCTCTGGCAGTAAAGAGCCCAGGGGAAGGGCATATGCAACAAGCCCCACCCCCTGCTCCCAGCAGCCCTCAGTCAGAGCAAGAAGCAGCCAGGTAAATTGCAGAGCTCCCCCCCGGCCCCCCAGTCCAAAACAGTCCAGTGGCAACTTTAAGACCAAGTTTTATTCAGGTACAAGCTCTCCCTCCTCTGTGAGGGCAGATCTGCACGTCCAACAGCTAGCAATCCAAAACAGTCCAGTGGAGCCTGAGTGGTGGGTGTTGCCTTCTGACACACTTCCGGTGATGTCAAAGGGTGTGGCATATGCAAATAAGTTATGCTATTGAGTTATGCTAATGAGCTCCTGCACCTCTTTTTCTAGGAAATGACCCCTGGCTCTCAGGAAGAAAATTGATTAAATAGAAATGTTGTTTTTGGAGGAGAGTTATATGAATACCTTGGACCACAAAAAAGACAAATAAGTGGGTTATAGATCAAATCAAGGCTTAACTCTCCCTAAAAGCTAAATGACTAATCTGAGGGTATTTTACTTTGGTCACATCATGAGAAGACAAGATTCACTGGAAAAGACAATAATGCTAGGAAATGCTGAAGGCAACAGGAAAAGAGGAAGGCCCAACATGAGATGGATTTACTCAATAAAGAAAGCCACAACCTTCATTCTTCAAGACATGAACAAGGCTGTTAATGATAGGACATCTTGAAGGTCTTCAGTTCATAGGGCTGCCATGCTGGAACATGATGGCACACAACACACTTACAGTCCAATTAATGCACTATTACTTATTTGCATATAATTAGGATTCAGGTGTTTCAGAGAGGAAATGTTGCAGGAAGGATGAAATCCAAATGTATCTTCATTGAACACAATAGGACTTAATTGCATAGTACTATGATTTGCTTGTGGTACAGAGAGTGTGTCAAGGAAGAGAAGGTTGTGCAGCTTGTGTGAAGAAGAAGGGGTGTAAGATCCAGCACTGGAGATGTAACTACTAGGTAAGGGCAAAAGAAAAGGGTGAGGAATCCTTTTGTCTAGTGAGAAATTTTGAGGACTGACCAACTTTTAAAAGGATGCACAAATTCTCAAAACTTTGAAAACACTGTGCTAACAATTCATGTACATTTGAATCCATCATAGTACAGTTTCATGTAAAAGATCTCAGTTTGGGCTACATGTGGAATCCATCACATTACCTTTAGCAGGCTCTTGATTCAATCACAGTTCTTTGTCAAGCTCAGAGGGAGCTGGAGATGATTTTTCTCCATGTAATTTACGGCAATTGTAACAATTGTAAAAACACTGTAGAATCAAGGAAGATCATAAAACACATTTTTTTAAAAAAAAGCCCTGGAAACCTCCTAAAGGCAGCTGAAGAGTTACTTTCTAAGAAATAAATTATATTAAGATGCATGAGTTATATGTCAGTTGGGACTCTATGAAACCTGCATCCTATGTGGTGGGACTTTTTTTATACATTCAGGAAATCAAAATGAAAGTTATTTGATGTCATTTTACTTCCTGAAGGTTGATGTCTTACTTAAATACCAGCCAGTCTCAGAGTCCACCTTCAGCTCCTTCTTTTCCCTTCCCTTGGAAGGGAAGAACATGGATTCTTCTGTCATCAGTTGCCAGGGACCAAAAGAGAATACCATCCACACAACCATATATCCCTAATATATAGGCTTCCCAAGTCCCCCCGGGGGGCGGGGAAAACCCCGCCCCAGAGGCCCATTTCCCGGCGGCACTGGATCAGGCCCCGGGGGGAACTCCTCCCTGACGTGCGCGTCACCTGGAAGTGACGCGACCATGCCAGGCACACTGGGGGTGGGGCCACGGCCATCCGAGGGTGCACCAGACGCCGGCCGGGAGCCCCTGCTCCCGGCGAAGATCGACTTGGCAACCCTACTAATATATTGCACCTTTGTGATGAATTTCGTTGTAAGTTATTTGGGCAAGCAGTCATGGTGGAAGAGTGAGGTATAAATAAAACATAGGAAAGAAGAAATAGATACATAAAATAGCATTGATTCTAATCCTCCTCATCATGCCAAGGTACCTAACAAGCACATGTCTCAGCAGATACCAGACAAAATTAGGGGTTTCTTTCTCAACTATTCAACAGCTATAGGACAAACTACGTTACACTGCATCTGTAACACCCCACCATCCTCTCTTCTTACAATTTTACTTATTTATTAAAACATTTCTCTCCTACAGTTTTTGTGGAAGGAAACCAAAATAAAATAACAAATCCCAAGACTGTCAAAAGGGACTGATTTGCATCAGAAAGATGATAGGAGGGAAGATAAAGCTTAACTTTCTCCCTGCTGATTGTTTTCTACCAAAAATATTGCCCAGGTAGATAATGGGATTATATTCCCAAATTTGTGAGGCAAAGACAGATGGAATGGGAAGGCTGAATGATAGAACATGTGGTTTGCATAAATAAGTTCTAGGATCAATCCACGGAAGGATCAATCCACAGGTTTCAGATGCTGAGAACAGGCATGGCCACAAACCAGCACATGGACCAAAATTGTCATGAATCATGGCTGGTCCATAATCTGTGAAGTGATGTCTGTGGAGACTCCACCATCACAAATTTTCATGAATTTTTTTTAGCATGGTCTGTGGCAGTCCATGAGTGGAGACAGACTCGCACCAATCAGTTAAACTGTTTACAAAACGTCAAGGCAAAGGGTGGGGGCAGAATTCTCCAGCCTTGAGTCTGTGGTCTACCATATAGTCTGCCCTCTGAAGCTGTCATTTGCTCCAGGGGAGCTGATCTCTACACTCTGGAGGTCAGTTGTCAGTCTAGGAAAACTCCCCACCTGGTGCCTGACCAACCTAACCCAATACCAGATTCATATATCATCATGTTGCTCTGGGAGCATCTATAGAAATTAATCAAGATGATCATTTGAATGGCATAGTCCTTTTCCATTCTAGAAGTTACTATAGCCTGCACAACAAGATGAAGGAAGAAGCCACATAGTTCATAGGCTACCCACAGGGTTCCTCTCATAGAACTTTATCAGAGTTGACATAGGAGCAGAACTTGAGGAAATGGTACTCTACTCTATGCTACTCTAATACCATGATTTCGCTCTAGTTGTAACCAACAGAAGGTTTGTTGGTGGGGACACTCACTGAGGTCTTTTCAGTATTCCAAAAACAAGCTGACTCTTTAAATGTGTTTATTCTTGCATCTCAACAGACTTCAACAAAAGAAATAATTGGGAGCCCACACTGGATTCAGATTTGCTGGCAGGATTGCTTTCCCCCTTGCAGTTCCTTTAATCAACTACGTGACCATAGCAAAATCAGCACTCTAGATTGCTGTATCCCTTCCAATGTCTATGGCAATAAAGACAAACTTTGATTTAAGTCTGTTGAAAAGGTAATTTCATGTGTTTTGGCCCATCAGTGGTATGGATACCCAATGCTGTGTGTTTTCTTTTTAAAAAGTCAATCCAACTAGGAAATGTATTGGAAAACAAACTGGACTTGGCTCAATTCTTTCTTTGTAGTCATGGTTTCTTTGTTCAAAATGCCAGAAATTCTCAATATTTCTGCTGCAGAATGTAAGCCCATTTATGACACTTACATCATTACTAACATGCTGTTAATCACTTTCCAAGCTGGGAGAGTCTCAAATTGACTATAAAATCTATTCTATTCTTGTAACTGATTTTTTTTTTTGGGGGGGGGATTGTTGATCTATATATTCTTGTTTGAAAATGAACAAAAAATGCAAACCACAGCTAAAATTGAAGGAGGTTAAAAGACGATAAAAATATTCTGTGCATACATTGCACATTGATATAAAACTAGTATATATACCTGTTCATCCACCATATAATTGTATTGAAATGATATTAAAAACTTATATAATAAAACTCTTATATCATAAAAATCGTATATATAACACTTTCAAGCCATTTACTCTGTGAGGCAGCTCAGGTGCAAATACTTTCTTCCTGCCCCCAGCTCTTGGTCTCCCTCAGCACCAAGGGAATTCAGCAGTTCCAGAGGGTTTATAGCAGGCATGGGCTTGAAGTAGCTCTCTGGGATCATGTGATACTCAGTGCCCAAGAATTCTAGCAAACAAGGGCAGATTGGCTATTAAGGCTACTGGGAAAAGCCTCAGTGAGCCAATGGCCCAGGGGGTGCTGCCCCCCACCAGGCCCATCCTGGTCCAAGCAAGAGATGAATGGGGGCTACCACTACCATAAACTGGTGGTTCCGACCTCATGTCAGGCATCCAGAAGCTGGTGCTGCCAGTAACCTCTTCCTCCCTAGATCCAGTGTCCACCACCATGCACAAAGTGAGCAGTAGTCAGTGCTGCCACTTGGTGGGCACAACCTGCCTCTACCACAAGGTAGACATGACTCACCACCACAAGCTGCCTCATCCTATAAGGTGAGCAAGTGTGAGCCAGGTGAGAGCCACAGTGAACCAGCTCCTTCCCTCCCCGATTATGTTGAGGAGGGACAGGGCTTGGGCAGGCTCTATGCCTTCTTCCTTCACCCATCTGTCAGGGGCCAGGGCCGGGGTGGATTGGAAAGTGGGGACCTATTTCAGAGCCATTTTTCTTCCTAGTCCACCCTTGCTGGTGGCCCAGCTCAAATGTCTGCAATTCTCTCCAGAAATCAGCAGCCCTAGTGATGAAGGGTGGAGAAAGTCAGTGCCTGCCTGGCAGAGCTCCTGATTCAAGCCTTGCTAACTGGCTAAGGAATGTGGGTCTTTGAAGTGGGGAAAGGGGTGTACGTTATGGAAATTAAAAAGGCCAGCATACTGATTTCATCAACTAGTGGGACACTGAAAGTTCAGTGCAAGTATGTTCAATTGACCAGAAACAGTGGTATAAAAAAATGGCTGGATATTATAACTCTTCATAAATAGAATGGTATTGAGCTACAAGTGGTGAGAATGATGTAGCAAAATATGTCACTTTGTTTTTGTAGAACTGGGAGTTTCCAATGATTGTTCTATTGGGGGGGGTTATTCCACCCTTCTTTCAAGAAGCTCAGAGTGGCATGCATGGTTCCCTTTCCATTTTATCTCCACAAGACTCTGTGTGGTGATAGAGGCTGAGATAAAGTGATTGTCCCAAGATCCAGGCCCTAGTCTAATGCTCTAACCACTACTCATTTCCTTTTACATGGATTCAAACAGTTAAAATAAACTATGTGAGCAAATCCTGCACCAACACTATATGTAGATGGTAATAATATATCTACCTATCATTTGTTTACTTGATGAATGACTGTCTCTATTCTTTTCTTCTGGTTTCAATCCTGCAACCACTTGCATTGAGAGAAAAAATCTGGATTATTTATGAGCAACATAAACACAAGCAGAGAATAGACTGCTACTGATCTCTCAAAGCACTTCCAGATGGCTTGTGGAGTGATGTTGCATTAGCATCCTTCAGTGTTCAAGTAGGGATGGCTCCTGCCAGTAGGGACTCAACCTAGGAGCATTCACATTTAAGGAACTAATTTCATAGGGCTCATCCCAAACCTCTTCCTGCCACCTGCATTAGACAGTCTCCTAATTATTTATTTTTGGATGCCCAAACTGCAATTCACAATAAAAATATGACGAAAGAAAGAAAGAAAGAAAGAAAGAAAGAAAGAAAGAAAGAAAAAGAAAGAAAGAGGGAGGGAGGGAGGGAGGGAGGGAAGGAAGTTAGCTGCAGGCAGGCAGGCAGGCAGGCAGGCAGGCAGGAAGGAAGGAAGGAAGGAAGGAAGGAAGGAAGGAAGGAAGGAAGGAAAAACTAACTCACAATGACACACAGCATACTGTCTTGGCTACCTAAGAATGGATTTGCATGAGCTCCCATCCCCAGCCACTCTAGATTTAACTATAGCACACAAGGAAATGACCTAGACATTAAATATTTCTTTAAATGGGACATATGTGTGTACAGGATTGCATCCAAAAGAAAGGTTTTTTGGGAAAGTGACATTGACATGGGGATGAGTTGTGTATGTCCCTGGTTTTGCCCTTTTAGGAAGAAGCCATACCTCAGTTACTTAGCACCTATGCTCCCAGAGTGACATAAGAAGGATCCTCAAAACAGATGAAGAGCATACATGAAATTGCCTCTACCAGATCAAACAATGGTCCTATCTAGATCAGTACTGTCCACTCTGACTAGTAATTAGGACAGGAGTGGTAGAGCACAAGCATGCAGAAAATATTGGTTCACTCACTGGCATCTCCAGTTAAAGCTATCTCCAGTTAAAGGGGTGCTGCTGACATGACAAACCTCTGTCTGAGACTCTAGAGAGCTGCTACCAATTAGATTAGACAGTATGAACTTCAATGGACCAATGGTCTGACTCAGTGTGAGGCAGATTCATAAGTCCCACGGATGTCTAGGATCTCTCAGACAGCTGCTACTTAAGACCCATTTTTAACTGGCGATACCAGGAATTGAACTGGGACTTTCAGCATGCAAATCCTATGTGCTGCCATGGTGCCAGGGGCCTGAAGAACAGAGCTGTTGTGTTTCCCAGAGGAATAAAGCTATTGTTTACTTTCATACGTTAGTTGATACAAATATTAGCCTTGGTATAACACTGAAGCTGAGGAAAAGAGTCACCCAGATAACAGTTCTCCCTGGGTTCATTTCATTACCCTGTGATATTCCTAGAAATAATGTGTGTGCTTTGTAATGCATCTTTGAGAAGTAGAGCAATTAAGGTTATTTTTTCATGTAAAGCACTGGAATTAGGCATGACTCTTTAGTGGCTGAGAAAATATAAGACATAAGAAAATGGATCCCTCCCATATTACTAGACACTAATAGATAAATAATTTGCTGCAGGAATGTCTCCAGGGATGAAAATCCATTTTTATGCTTACATTTTTATAATGTACTTTCTCTCCCCCCCCCACTACTTAAATGTTATGACTACCTGAGGAATTAGCTTCAGAAATTACTATGGATTGAGTTCTACTATTTCATCACTAAAATGAATATAACCCCTAATATTGAGGCTTTCTGTTCAAATATATTGCTTAATTATCCACTTTTATTGAGACTTTTATTGGTTATATTTAGTTCCAAGTGACTGAATCTGTTGTGTGAGGCTGATCTCATACAAGAGCATGTGTGACCATGGATAGCAAACCCACCCTTACTTAGTAATATCATCCATGCATTATCTGTAACTCCTTAACTCACATAGTAAAAACAGGTAGATATTGTGCTACCTTTTATTGCTGTTTCCCTGTGGTCCTGATTTTCCCTTCTCCCTGGTACTTAATACATAGATAGCTACAATACGAGGGATGTGATAAATTAACATTCCTCTGTTAACCCCTCCTCCCCCAAATCCTCAAAAAGCTTTTACTGTCCCAAGTTTCTTTGAGTTTTGTAACATCGGTCCAAATTGTTCCTGAAGCACTTTGGCTTCCAAACAGTATCCACTTAAGGTACTTCAGAGCCTTTTGTTGGATCCACAAACCACAGGGTTATGCACTATTTCTCCATTATTGTGATGATTCACTTGTCCATACAGCCTAAACCAGACCATGAATATACAATTATGTGTTGATACAGCATTTGTCTGAGATAGTTGCTGCTTCTCACTCCAGTTGTCACTCAGTCTGAAGGCCCTCTGGATAACTATCCCAAAAATTCAGTGATTTTTAGAGACATGACTAAGCAGTATCAAACACTTTAGCCTGTTTAATAACAAACTTCACAGTCAAGTACCTGGCAGGCAGGATATTAACACACCCACAGACAAGGTAAGTGTTTCAGTATACTTGGGGGACTCTCTAGGTATGCAGAAAGCATATTTGTTAGTAAATTGAAAGGAGGGACCCAAAATAGACTGATGAGAACTAAACTGGTTATTACTCTTTAACTGCTAAGAGCAGTTGAAAATCAGCTAGGGAGAAAGAAATCTGAAAATTGTCATGCTGAAGCCTATAAGAATGAATATCACTCTGGGCAGGGAGATTTGGATTGGAAGGGGGGGGATTACCCAATTGTCTGTGTGTCTTCCTGCAGTCCCATATGGGCCAAAGCTTGTCAACATTCTCCTGTAAAGTGTCTGTTGTTAGCTTGACACTTCACATAATTTTGGAGATGATTTCTTACACAACATGAGATTATGATTTCCCTCTACTTCAGAAGTATTCTTCCCTTGATCAAGAAGAGTTTAGGTGAGGCATTTATGTGAAGTCATCTTTCGTCTGCTTGATTGGCCAAGATTTTATGAATACCTGCTGCTGACAACTCTACTCAGCTAAAATCAAGGCAAAAGTATACTTTCTAAAAATATCCCATTTTTAACTCTTTGATACATTCACACACTGGTTTTCTTGGACAGTCTATATTCCGTTATAGTACAGGATTATGCATCTACCTACTACTGAAGATATTGTATAGCAGGTGATGTGGGCAGATTTGGAAATATCACAAACAGATTTATCAAACCGTAAACTGACATGGGCTAGGGGCCTTCATCAGCTGAATATATTCGTTATTAAGGGGCCACAAAAGTCTTGTTGTTATTTTTGCTGGACTAACAAGGCTAGTACTCCAGAATCTGAATCCCTACCAAAAACTACTGGGAAAGTAATGTGCACAGGTTTTTTTTTCCCCCTTGGCAAAATTTCTGAAGGGGTAAATAAAGAAAAGGACAATATTTGATTGTGCAAATGCACATGCCAGAAGTTAAATGAATACAGCTGCAAAGTGCAGGCCCAAGTTACCTACTGTGGAATTCAAGCCATGGAGCTTTTCAGCATATGTTTCAACATCTCACAACTTGTTATTTACAGAACAATTCACCTCACTTTATTCCCATCATAAAGAAGGTTGTAAAACAGAAATATATAAATCATTCATCTTTCCAGATTCCTAGCTGTAAGTCTTGAAACATCTGGGGCTTAGGGGTTTGACTTGCAGGGGTTTTTTTTTAAATGGTCAGTTCATTAGGCTTTATGCTAGAAACATATTCATGGGTTTTCCCCCTTTATTTATGTAATGTGCATATTTCTTGAATGACAATGGTAACGACTCCATTTTTTATAAAGGCTGTTATACTGGTTCTAAGGACTGTAGAAATAAACTAAACTAAACTGGTTCTTTTTTCCAAAGTGAAATGATTTTTTTTAAAAAACTAAGGATATCAAGTAAAGGTGGTAGATATTATTACTGATGGACTAATCCCTTACTTCTAGAGCAAAGGTGTTGCATCATTCATTGAGAGAAGAGTGAGGGGATAAGCAGTTGTATGAGGCTCACCTTCCTTACTTGTAGATAATAGCTCAGTGGGGAGTTTTCATTAGCCTGCTTGGGAGTTTAGCAACAGATGGTTCAAACATTGCACTTTGAAAAGAAAGAGGATGTGAGGGTTCACCTACTTCTTTTCCCCAACTGCTCTTCTATGAGGAGAGATGGTTTTACAATGATTCATATGAGAGAGATTGAAAGCAAGTACAGGAAGAAGGCTTACCATGGCATTTAGAGAATTTTCCATTTTCACATAATGTAAAGGTTTAAAAAAGAGAAAGTAGTATAGCAGTCCAATCTATTGTGAAAGATTCTGACAGTCAGCTAGAGTATGCTTTGGAAATCCAGAAATTCTGTATCACAAAGGATGAGCTCAACTACACCCACTACTGTGTGTCTGTAACCTGGGCCACTCTACCTGCACAAGGACAGAAGTCCTTCCTTGAGGTAAAACTTCTCTGGACAAGAGTAGGACAATTAACAGTAGATGTACTGATATTCAGAGCCCCCGCCCCATTAAACTATCGTAGTGTTAAACCAGCCAATAGTCTCTGAATAGGTGGATGAGCTCAATCGTCTAAAGCAGGGGTGGCCAAACTGGCTTAACATAACAGCCGTACAGAATAAACGTCCGCTGTTTGAGAGCCACAAGACATGAGCAAACATCACACACACATTTTTATTGAAAAATATGCAAATTTGCTTTTTATTAATATTAAATTACACTGTGTGAAAGTGCCACATGTGGCTCCTGAGCTGCAGTTTGGCCACCCCTGGTCTAAAGGGTTTGGCAGGTTCTGTCAGGTATCTATATGTTGATAAGCCACAGAGAACACCAACAGGATTTTGGTCACTTCAAAGAAAAACAACATGTGCTATCCTTCTTAGTGCTGATACCAGAAATATTCAGCTGTCAGAACTCCCACTCACTAGAAGGTGGCTCGTCCTTGTAAACAAAGCAGATTTCAGTTAGTTTAGCTCTCCAACCAGATCTGCTCATCGACTGGACAAAATTCACACACATTTCCTCTTCCAAAAAGTAGAGGAGCAACTATCAGTTCTCTGAGCAAGACAAGGCAGACCCCTAATTCTCTATAGCAATAGAAACTATGATTTTGCCTTTGGAGACACTGAACACAACAGCGACAACCAGCACTTTTTTAAAATTATTGTGGAAAGGTCCTCAGGCTTTGGCCCAGCTTTCCATTTAGAGTGAGAAACATTTACATTTTAACATACAGTGGTGCCTTCAAATCATGGTACAAAATCATGGCACAAGATTACATAACATTAACTCATGTTATATATTTCCATAAGTGCTATATGCAGAACTAAGCAAACACAAATATGTATTAGGGTTGCCAGTTCTGAATTGGAAAATACAGAAAAGACTTTGGGGGTGGATCTGGGAGAGTGAGGGGTTTGGGGAGGGGAGGGGCCTCAACATGGTAGAATGCCATAGAGTCCAGGCTCCAAAGCAGCCATTTTCTGTAGGGGAACTGACCTCAGCTGGAGATTAGTTGTAAAAGTGGGAGATCTCCAGGCCCCACCTGGAGGCTGGCAACACTTATGTGTATAGTCCTATCAGGCTTTCGTGGTTTCTTTTCCGTGTGTCTATGAAAGCATTATTAGGGTTCTGAACTGGCTGGCATTTCCAAAAGACAGTATATCATGCCAGCTGAGTACCACAAAATACCCAGGTCTCTTGGTACTGTCACTATCCCTTCTTTAAAAACCTGGTGTATGTGCAAATGTAAATCTACCTACACTTTATCTTATTTTAATCCAAAGCATTCAGGGCATCCTTATTTATCCTTGCAACAATCATGTGTAGTCATCTTGGTTGTGAGCAACAGGACTAATGTCATCCATCAAACATTTTAGCAGAGTGGGAATTTGGACTTGGGTCTCACCACTCCAACACACTTACAGCTACACCACATGTCAAAATCTGCTTCACACATTATGTCACATCTGTGACGGAGGCTCACCAATGTGTATGCTGGTCACTATCATGAAGACAGGATTTATTGTTGGACAAATAAATGAACTGTGTGAAGGTTTTCTCTTCCTATGCTACCCCAAGATACCTGAAACTTAGAGACAGCACATGGAAATGGAAAGTGAACGCAAAGTTCAGCTGAAGACGTGTCCTTACTTCCAGGAGGGGGAGGGGGGACTAATCAGTTCAGGTCCAAAAATCAGGGGAAATTTTATTTAGATTAGTTACTACTGAGTTTAATGAACTTTTTTTTTTAATTAGTACTTTCCAATGGCTCAGGAGAGTGCCTCAACATTTATATGTGTAGTTGTGATGGGAAGGGATGCGGAAAGGTTATGGACTGGATTTGGAATAATTCAATTACAGTAAAGCTTTCCATGAATGTTCATAGCTTCTGTTTGGCTAGGTTATTGCGTATTTCAGCACCAATTACATACCTGAAACCAACTGCCGTGAATCCCTCACTTCTACAACACCATGGGTAATCTTTCCTCTATATTTTTGCCAACAATGCCATATAATTTTATTATTATTTTATACCTCAGCAATAAGGGGAGGGGAAATTAACATTATTCTGTCTAGTGAGTGACCTTGTTTTATGGAGGTGAGTTTTACATTGTAACCAGAATTCGATGTCATTCTTGATAGGAAATTTTAGTATATAATGTACAATATATATCTGTACATCACTAACTTAATGTACATCCCATTCTCAATAGCAGCTATTGATTTTAAGTGTATAGCACAGCAACAGCTGCCAGGAGACAATTATGTCAAGCTTATCTCTCACAAATGAACTTTCCCCACATACTAACACTCTAACCTTAGGCCAGGAAGCAGAAGATACCAAGAAGAAAGGTAAAATCCAAACTACCACTTTTTGCCATTTTAGTGTTCAATTGTTTTATCTTTAACACAAACTTTGGACTTTGTAGGGCTGCAGGAGAAACACCAGATTTGAGTCCAGTAGCACCTTAGGGCACCCTGACCTGGATAGCTGAGGCTAGCCCGATCTCTTCAAATCTCGGAAGCTAAGCAGGGTTGGCCCTGGCTAGTATTTGGATGGGTGACCTCCAAGGAATACCAGGGTTGTGATGCAGAGGCAGGCAATGGCAAACCACCTCTTTATGCCTCTTCCTTTGAAAACCCCATGGGGTTGCCATAAGTCATCTGTGATTTGATGGCACTTTTCACCACCCCAGCACCTTAGGAACCAACAAGATTGGGGGGGGGGGTTTGACAGTCAAAGCTCCCTTTGTCAGATGCATATCTTTCTTTGCCATGACACAAATAAAGCTTTCTTATGCTATATTCAGAGGCCAGTATTGTCTGCTCTGACAATACTGTCTAGGGTCTCCGGCTGAGGTCTTTCATATCGGCTACAATATAATACTTAAAAAAAAAATAGAAATATCAGGGATTGAACCAGGAACCTTCTGTAGGCAAAGCAAGAGTTTTGCTACTGATCCATGGCTATTTCCCAATGGATTGTACCAACATGTACAATAGCACATCACAAAGCATAATCTCCATTTATGTATTTTTATTTGTTTATTTGTTCAAATTTATAGCCTGCCTTCCCTGCAAGTGGGCTCAGGGCGGCTCACAAATAGGGCAACATGTGCCAATAATTAAAACACAAATAAGGCAATATATGCCAATAGTTAAATCAATAAAACAAGATAAAACCAACATTTGTAACAGCATAAAGTGCTCCAGATGTTTCGGAAGATCTTCAATCACAAGATGGTATCCAGGGGATGGTAGTCCCAATTCCATGGCATCCTGGGAATGTTAGACTCAATTTAGTGGTATGGTTCCACGCGATATTATAGATAACTTGTCACAGGGCCATCACACACCCCGATGTTATCTAATCCAATTGGTGGTGGTGTCACAACAACAATGGTGCGGCAATGGTAGTACAGTGGTGATGGTATGGTGGTGGGGTAGTGTGATGGTGGTGGAGGCTCCTACTCAAAAGCCTGGCGAAAGAGCTGCATCTTACAGGCCCTGCGGAACTGTGCAAGGTCCTCTGGGAGCTCATTCCACCAGGTAGGAGCTGCCACCGAAAAGGCCCTGGCCCTGGTTACAGAACACCTGGCCTCTTTGGGGCCTGGCATCACCAAGAGGTATTGAGACCCCGACCGTAGTGCCCTTGGGGGAACATATGGGGAAAGGCAGTCCCTTAGGTATGTTGGACCCTGGCCATATAGGGCTTTAAAGGTAAGAACCAGCACTTCGAAGTGAATCCGGTACACTATTGGCAGACAGTGCAGCGCTTTCAACACAGGCTGGATGTGCTCCCGCCTAGCGAGGCCCATCAACAGCCTAGCTGCAGCATTCTGCACTAGCTGCAGCTTCTGGATTTGCAACAAAGGCAGCCCCATGTAAAGAGTGTTACAGTAGTCTAGCCTTGAGGTGACCGTCGCATGGATCACTGTGGCCAGGTCATCGCGGTCAAGGAAGGGGACCAACTGCCGAGCCAGCTGAAGATGGTAGAAGGCTGATTTAGCAGTGGCCGCCACCTGGACCTCCATAGTTAAGGTGGAGTCCAGGAGTACTCCCAAACTCCTAACCACCGGCGCTGGCACCAGAGGAGCCTCATTGAAGGTCAGGAGAGGGAGCCCCAACCCCGAACCGACCTGACTCAGACCCAAGACCTCCGTCTTCACCGGATTTAGTTTCAGCTGACTCAGTCTGAGCCAACCAGCTACAGCCTGCAAATGCCTGGTGAAGATCTTCTGGGCTAGAGCCAGACCGGCCGCCCAGCATCAGATAGAGTTGGGTGTCATCTGCGTATTGATGACACCCAAGCCCATACCGCCAGGCAATCTGGGCAATGGGGCACATATAGATGTTAAACAACATCGGAGACAATACAGCCCCCTGAGGCACCCCACATTCAAGAGGATGTCTCCGGGACTGCTGGTCCCCCATCACCACTCTTTGTCCCCCGACCTTGGATAAAAGAGACAAGTCATTGAAGGGCAAGCCCCTGAATCCCCATGTTGGCGAGGTGGCGGGCCAGCAGCTGGTGGGCAACCATGTCGAACACGGCCGACAGATCTAACAACAGCAGTGCCGCCACGCCACCTCGATCCAGATTCCTTCCATGACATTTGAGGAAACCTATGATATCTGAGGATGTCACCTGCTGCTTACTGCATTTCTCTAGCACCTACCACATGTTTTTTTCAAGAATTAACACCTTTGTTAACAGTTCCCATTCTGACCTCAAAGGAATTTCAGACCTGCAATTTCTATATTTAAAAGCTATTAACTTAGAGATAGATATACATGATTTTAAGATGTCATCTTTAAGTTAGCAGATTCTATTCTCAAGCACTTTTTTGAACTTTTAAGTCATTATGCAAAGTTGACCCTGAATTTCCCAAAGGATTCATTTCAGGGTTACTTGAATACCTAACCACTATTTTCTCCTTATGACTTTACCAGAAGTTTTTCTTTAGTTAGTATGAAACTCATATATTCCATTCAGTTATAAACCTTCATATAATTTCTCTTTAACTGCTGTTCTGATTGAAATACTGATTCAAAATCAAACACTCATGGCTCATACTGAGAATAGGAAAAGTAAAGTATTTTTGCACAGAAATCGACTAAAGCCTTGTTTATGATGCTTACTCCTTTCTAGAGACCTGCTGTTTGGGTGCACTTTCAAATACTTCTCTTTTATAAAGTTGGAGTGGCTGAATTGCCATTTTGGGCATCAGCAAATGCATTAGAACTATGATCACTGGAGAGAATTGGTTCATCACAGATTACCACCCCAAACTCTTTTCTATTAGTGCAATTAAATGACAAGGAGGCTAAATGGGGGGGATTCGTTTTCTAATTAAACATATGAGCAACGTTTTCACAGGGCTTTTAGTACATTTCAGTAGTCACCTCGATGCTCCGAGGACAAGCAGGGTATACATTTTTCAAAACAATTAAAAGTTTAAATTATCATTTATGATGTTTGACCCCCAAGAGCCTGTTTCTCTGCTGTAAATCATATCCATGATTAAAATACTTCAAAGACAAGGTAGAAACAGTCCTTTTATTTCCCCTTAGTATTTGCCCTCAACATGCTTTCTAATAACTGTAGTAGCTATGTAAAACAATCAAAAGCATTTACAAAATCATAATTCCTAGATATTGTATTGGTGTCTGATTCCTCTATCTTTTCCAGCATATGAAAAGAATGAAGTCTATGGCTTGAGATACCAAACCAAGAGAGAAGCTAACCCGTGAAAAGTAGAGAAAATGGTTTCAATCTATACAAAGCTTCAGTTATCTGAACTCCATGGAGAAAAAAAAAATGGAACTGGAGGATTTCAGAAACTGATTCTGATTAGTGTAAGACACTCAAGGTAGTATTTAGCAGGAGATATTATTTATTGTTTAAATGACATAAAATTAGTTTCTTATAGGGATGCTTGAAAACTCACCACTTTGACGCATTCTGCTTGCTGGTTGTGAGCAGGGAGCCATTGGGAGTGGCAGGGGCAGGGTTGAACAGTTCAGCTGTTTGGTGGGTTACTTTTTTGCACATGCAAATGGTACAGTGCAGTGAACTTGGTAGCATGCCATGCTTTATTTATTTATTTATTTATTCAAGTATTTCTACCCCGCCCTACCCCGCAAGCGGGCTCAGGGCGGCTTACAGAGGCCTAAGCCATAGATAAAATACAATAAAATCAGTAAAATTACAATCACAATAATAACATACCATTAATAATAATAAAATACTATAAATACTATAAGTTCCAAGATGGTCCGCAGTTGGTACCTACAGGGAATACTCCCTGTTGATAATATTATAATAGTTGTTCCGGCAATATTTGTCCAAGTTTATCAGCTGATCTTGCTGCCATATAATTCACATAGTGCGCCTCGTCGCCGGGCTATCAGGGGCGCTCCTACTTGATGGTATTTCCACCGTTGGTGGTGGTGGGAGCGGCGGCCCCTACATAAAAGCCTGGTGGAAGAGCTCCGTCTTGCAGGCCCTGCGGAACTGCATAAGATCCCGCAGGGCCCTGATCTCCTCCGGGAGCTCATTCCACCAGGTAGGGGCCGCCACTGAGAAGGACCTAGCCCTCGTTGCAGCATATCGCGCCTCTCTGGGACCCGGAACCACTAAGCGGCTCTGGGTCCCTGACCGAAGTGCTCTTGGGGGTATATACGGGGAAAGGCGGTCCCTCAGGTAGGTCGGACCCAGGCCATGTAGGGCTTTAAAGGTAAGTACCAGCACTTTGAAGCGGATTCGGTATGCTATTGGCAGCCAGTGCAGCGCCTTCAACCCAGGCTTGATGTGCTCCCGCCTGGGGAGGCCCAGCAGCAGCCTAGCCGCTGCGTTCTGCACCAGCTGCAGCCTCCGGATCAGCGACAAAGGCAGCCCCATGTAGAGAGTGTTCCAGTAGTCTAGCCTTGAGGTGACCGTCGCATGGATCACTGTAGCCAGGTCTTCACGGTCGAGGAAAGCGGCCAACTGCCGAGCCTGCCTCAGATGGTAAAATGCAGACCTGGCAGTGGCTGCTACCTGGGCCTCCATTGTCAAGGAGGAGTCCAGGAGCACTCCCAGGCTCCTAACCTCTGACGCAGGCACCAAAGGTACCCCATCGAAGGTCGGGAGAGGGAGCCCCAACCCCAACCCGCTCCGACCTAGGCCCAGGACCTCCGTCTTCGCTGGGTTTAACTTCAACCGGCTCAGCCTGAGCCACTCAGCCACAGCCTGTAATCCCTGTTGGAGATCTTCGGGGTCGGAGCCCGACCGGCCGCCCAACATCAGATAGAGCTGGGTGTCATCTGCATACTGATGACAACCCAGCCCGTGTCTCCTGGCAATCTGGGCGAGAGGGCGCATATAGATGTTAAAGAGCATCGGGGAAAGCACTGCCCCCTGAGGAACACCACATTCAAGTGGATGCCTCTGGGACCGCTGTTCCCCGATTTCCACTCTCTGTCCCCGACCTTGGAGAAAAGAGGCAAGCCATTGAAGGGCAAGTCCCTGAATCCCCACGTCGGCAAGGCGGTGGGTCAGCAACTGGTGGTCGACCGTGTCGAACGCCGCCAACAGATCCAACAACACCAGTGCCGCCACACCCCCTTGATCCAGATGCCTCCGGAGGTCGTCAGTAAGGGCGACCAGTACCGTCTCCGTCCCATACCCAGGGCGAAAGCCGGACTGAAGTGGATCTATCACACAGTCCAAAATGAGTCCTAATTCCCACTCCCTAACAGACCTGCCTATCATAACTGCACACTGCTCCACACTGCTCAGCAGCCAATTATTTAAAGAAAGAGTGAACAAACATTGTGTGTGTCTTTAAAAAGTCCTGCCATATGGCATTTGCCTAAGTCATCAAGGTTTATTTTCTACACATGCATTTTGGCACAGTCTTATGAGGTGTGTAGTACCCTCTGTGTCATTAAATTACCTGACCCATCTATGACCCATCTCAACTTCTGCATGGATACAAAAGTGTTTGCAAGGGAGAACAAAATGAAACTCCACCCCCACATGTTCTGGACAGCTGCTCAAGTTGGATGGTGACAAGGTGAGGAGATTGTAGCCTTGGCTCACCAGCAATTATGGCTGTCACCGATAGTTATGTCTGCCTGCTGAACTTAGTTGCTGTATAGTTCGCAGCGCTTCAAATTTCACATGACTAATTTGTTCAGGTATGAATATGGAATGATATAGTGTAGCCTGATCTCATCATATCCCAGAAGCTAAGCATGGTAGGTAATAAGATGGGAGACCACTAAGGAAGACTTTGCAGAGGAAGGCAATTACAAACCACCTCTGATTCTCCCTTGCCTTGAAAACCCTATGGGGTTGCCAGAAGTCATCTGTGACTTGACAGCACTGTAAAGGTAAAGCTTTCCCTTGTTTGAAAGCCAGTCGAATCCGACTTTATGGTGCGGTGCTCATCTCCGTTTCCAAGCTGAAAAGCCTGCACTGTCCAAAGACTTCTCCATGGTCATGTAGCCGGCATGACTAGATGCCAAGGTGAATGGAACACTGTTGCCTTCCCACCAAAGTGGTACCTATTTATCTGCTTGCAATTTCTTGCTATCGAACTGTTAGGTTGGCGGGAGCTGGGACCAGAGATGGTAGCTCACTCCATCATGTGGCACTTGGGTCTCGAACTGCTGAGCTACTGACCTTCTGGTATGCAGTTCAGCATTAACCACTGAGCCACCACAGCCCCTGACAGCACTGTACACACACACAATTTACTATGATGTGTTACTGTGGTGGGATAATGACACATCATTGACCAAATCATTGTTATTCTAAAGTTTAGCCCCAAATCCAAATTTACTTTTAAATATTTCAATTTTCCCCAATTTAGTCATGCCATCACCCCAAAACATTTTCCACCAGGACTTCAAAGTTCCTAGAAACTTTACATTCCAACATCTATATTCAAACACCTGTCACCATTTCTAAAGAGCTGACCTGCTGACATTTCGAAACGAAAGCTTCCCGCATCCAAAGCACCAAGTACTATAACAGTAAACATTTCATTAAAATATATTTCATTCAGACTTAAAATTAACTTCCCCCTCCCCAAAAAAATCATGTGTGACTCAATGAACCATATTGCCTCATCTGCAGGTGTTTGTAGTTTTGGCACTTCTGAAATCACAGGAAATGTTTTAACAATTAGAGTGAGCAAATTGCTAAGGGAAATAAGGTAGTAAGTTACCAACTGAGTCCTTAAATAAAACATTCCACCTCTAATGGAGTCCTGATGCTGTTCATCAGCCTTGTGTGAGCAGAGAGTGCTGCATAGCCATAGGCAAATGTGATCTGCAATGGCGATGCATTTGGCAAAAAAAAAAAATTGAGGAAGGGAATGAAAAGATAACAGACCAATTTTATCTTTGGGTATCAAATTATACCCATGATTTCATTGGCCATACGGATATTCCTCTGCTTCTTTTTTTCCTGCCTTTCCTTTGGAGTCTATAATCAGATGCTGGCTTATTTCGTCCATGTAGTTGAAGCCTGAGTGATGAAGCTTAGTGCATTTTAAAGTATTAATGATGTTTGCTGCAAAAGAAGCACAGCACTCTTGTTCTGGAAGAAAATAAATTCATTTGGATATGCCAAAAGGAAACAAAGGAGTAATTTACCAGGTCAACAAACCCTAGTTGAGTGCTAAGTGTGATGCAGTCAAACCATATGTAATGCAATAAGGCAGGAATGAATTTTATTTTTATTGATTAATTTGTATTGATTAATTCTTGAACAAAAAAGCCATTCTCAAAAAAAAGTTCATTTTTTTTTCTCTCCTCAATATTGGACTTCCTAAATAAGTAAACTAAGCTAGTCAAACTTTAGGTCCATTTTCCTTTTACTCTGCTTTTGACCTGATTGTTATCTGTGGGGACTGAGATCCAAACAACATCAGTTTTCCAGTCAAATAAATAATCCCTCGTTTTGACTGCATTCCCTAACCTGATGCCGAGTCCCACTTTGAATGATCCCTTGACCTTTAGGATTGGTGTTTCATTTTTGAAGGCAAAAGGCGCTGTAGACTGAAGGTACCCCCACAACAAAGCCTCTGTGTGCCTGCAGTATTGTTTGTATGGCCCTTTGGATCACAGACAAATGCCATGCTCAGTCTGCTGCAACATTCAGTTCCTTGCTTTTTCCTCTTCTGTATTACTGGTAGGGATGGGCAGGAACCAAGATAATGTGGTTCATTTTGGTTCATGGAGGGGAAAAACAGCAAAAAAGCAAGGGCAATGGAAGCCCAGCAGAACAGAATCAAAGTCCCAGAGAATCTCTGCAGTAGAAATGGGGGGGGGGCATTTTTGCAAGCCCAGCAGAACTTGTGCAATCTACTAGTGCCCAGCAGACCCCAGTGCCAATGTGGCAATACCAGCTCAACAGGACTGATGTCTAGCACATAATCACAATCCAAGCGGGAGGGGTGGAGGCTGGAAGCTCAGACAAACCAGTGCCCAGCAGAACACAGTGCCAATGTAGCAATGCCAGCTCAATCACAATCCAAGCAATTTTTGCAAGCCCAGAAGAACCAGTACAATGTATAAAGTGCCCAGCAGTACCAGTGCAATCACAGACTGCTTAGTGTCACTGGCACTGCAAGCTTAAAAGGACTGATCTCAAAGTACAGTCACAAATCCAAGCGGGGGGGGGATTTTGCAAGCTCTGTACAAGAAAATGGGAACTGAACACAAAGGAATACCACAAAGGGGTGGGGTGGGAGAACCCTCTTGAAACTGACATGACCAGTTTGAAACTGACAACAGTGTTTCCAAGGCTGGAAAATTCTCCCTCCCCCCCAGTTGCTTTGAAATTTAGTAAACATTTTCTTCAAGTGGTGACAGACTGTCTGGAAATGTATCCATTCACAGACCTCTATGAACTGCTTAAAAGTTTGTGGAAACCTTATACTAGTTGACCTGCTATGAACTTCAGCTCACAGACCATGAACCAGCCAAAATTCATCACAAACTTTAGTTTGTGAGCTGGTTCATGCATCCCTAATTACTGGTGTGCATTTTAATATTGTTAAAAAGAGGGCAGATGCACTCTGGGTGCTGTTGAAAATATGATTGCATCAAGCTAAAAAATGCTTTTGTTACCTGAGAACCTGGAAAACCACTGCCAGTCAGAGAAGACAATACTAAGGAAGACAATACTAAGTTGGATAGACCAATGGTCAGATTCAATAAAAGGTTCACACTGGATATTATGACTTTTAACAAGTCAGGTCCAGGTTCCCCAGATCTGACTTGTGTTCCCTGCAGTCACAGAAGAGCTGTGGGAAACATCGTTTTAAACATACACATGGGACAGATTCTGATCAGGACTGTGACGTGGAAGGAGGAGGGGCTCATGCCTTCCTCCACACCGTTTCCCCAAAACAGCATCTAGAGTACTCACCGAATTTTGTGCATGCCCGAATACTGCACAGACAGCCCCCCAAATGGGACAAATAACACCCTCTGCCCAAGGCTGTTTCAGAAAGTGGGACAGGCGGAAGGCATGAGGCCCTCCTCTGCCCATTCAGTGGTCCCAAGCAGAATGGGGCTACTGCAGTTCTTTAAAAGGCCATTCCCCTGGAACTCCTCTGTGACTGTGGGGAATGAGAGTCCCCCCCGATTCAACTTGTTAAAAGTCATAAGATCTAGTCTGAGCTTTCGTATGTTCATAAATGTTCACTATCACTGTGAAGGAAGACACTTGGTAAAAGAACAAGTTCTCCAAAAGGCAGAGATCCGAACATATGTGCCATTGCTTCCAGCCTCTCCCCTACGGGAGATATACTGAGAGCGTCAGTGCTGATGCATAACTGTAGCTTCCAGGACAACAGCAAATAATTTTCTTCCCCAACAAACTCTTCAGCTTGGGACACAACTTTTTGGTATGTGGAAGCAAATGATTCTTCACAGTGAGAGGAAGCACCAGCAAAACACCGGAGAGTAACTGGAGCATGCCAGCATAGTAACAGGGATCGCTCTTATATTTTGTGTTCATCAAAGCAAGAGCAACTCTGAATGGGTTAACCATAGATATGGCATATGTCCTGTTTACCAGAACAGAAAGTGTGAATTGTTCTTCTGGTGCCAAGTCCAAGCCAGGAAATTAAAGGGAGGCCAAAAGCAAATAGGAGAGGGGAACACACACACACACACACACACACACACACACAAACACCCCTTGCAGTTTTATAGGGGTTTTTTAAAAAAAACTATTACTGAGATTTTCAGTGTGGCCTGCTTTGTGCTCTTTAATCCAATGACTAACCTGTGATGAACTCTTTGAGCTCCTCATAACTGAGGCAAGGCTGGCAATTTCAAAGCAATATAAGAGGAGGCGTTTTCAATGCAGCTACTTTTCCAGTGGGACCTATTATATAACAGGAGAAATGAGGACCACAGCCAAGCAATTTCTGTTAACTGCAAATGACTCGGGCTCCAGGACTCCTTCCAAAGACAGGAAGATCAGGCTAAGTTCACACAGCATATTCAGCACCCAATGACTGCAACTTCAAGCAAAAGATGTGTAAAATAATCATCATCACATTTGCTACAGGCGCTGTTTAGGCATCACCTGATAGGACCTCAAAGACCATACTGTTGTGTGGTCTTCTCTTTCCCAGACAGTGAGACATTCTATGGGAAGTGATAACCAGATTTGGTTTCTTTTAAATGAGAGAGCACCTGAAACTTATGGTATCCCATTGGCCACATTGGATATAAACAAAGCATATTCCTCTCCCTCCTTTCTTAGGCAGAATGACCCCCTTCCCCCCAAACCCCTCAAATGTAAAATGAGCTCCAGTTGCTAGTGGTGTCTAAATACCAGACTTGATTACCCCAGCCCACCCAGCCAAGATACTAATTCAGACTTTAATCCTGCTTTAGAATCCAATATTTCAGGGACAACCAGGCACCAGTTCATCCAGGTACTGCAGTGAACCTCACAGAAAAGTGGGGTTTGTTTTTGGTTTCTGTACAAGAAGAGAAAGGAAGAGGAGTATGGGCAGGCACAACAAGGAACCTGAGCTTGTGCCTGTTGTTGCAAACTGGAGTTTAATTGCAGTTTAACATGATATCTGAATGTCACCTGAGTCATTCCTGTATCGTTGCCAAATAACTGTACTGCCCTGTATAAAATACCCAAAGACAGACCCAGCAATTGAGTAACTCTATTTTCAGACACCACCTCCCTCTCTCACCTCACCAACTGAAAAAAAATCCTGATGTTTCTTGGCACACTCTCGCACACCTGGAGCCTCTCCTTTTCTCGAGAGTAGAATGTCTTCTGCAAGCTTTCATGGTGTCATGGGCCGGCAAGCTGCCACCTCCTCCTCAGAGGAGGAATCAGAAGAATTGGGTCCCACATTGACGGTCTCTGCAACTGAGCAGATGGATCTGGCAGCAGACCCAACGGGGGAAGCATGGGGAAGTGAGAATGCTTCCCAGTCATGGCTGGGCTGCTGGATCTGATATATGAGGGTCAAGCTAACAAAATAAATCATTATACAAATACAAATATTTATTATGGTGTACGCATTAGTAAAAAAAATAAAATAGGTTAAAAGAAATAATCCAAATATCAGACTCATGAAACATATCATAAAGAGCTATACAATTGATGGGTATAGCCTATGACCAGTGGACCATACGTGTCTCGGCCCCATAGGGCCTTCCTCGGTGGTCAATATTACTACTGTAATTATTTGGCTTTTTTCTCTCCCTTTTGACAATTCTAGAAAGCAACACCTGGCTCTAAAGAAAATATTTTCATATATTTATTTCTGGGTGTGTGGGGGAGCAACCTTGCTTGCCACCACTTTGTGCGTTTACCTGTTTAGCAAACAGAGTTCTACTCTGACCCTGCTGCCTTGTACCTTGTTTCTGGTAATCTGTGCTTGCTCCTGAAGCCTGGGATCCAGACCCCTGTGTCCTGCACCTGTTCTTGAGAACTTGGACCCCTGGACCCTCCTACCCTGACCCTTGGACTGGACCTTCAGATATCTGACTCTGGACTCCTGTGTATTTCTGTACTTGTTATCATTGTATTTGTGTATCCTGGAAACCCCAGGTAGAGCAAGAGTGCCAGGCTTTGCCCTGAATGTGGCACATGGGTTCTTGAATGAGAGATCTATTAGGGGACCATCTTGCAACAGTTAGGTTCCATTCAGCAAACAGCAAAGGCCAGTGCTCAGCAAGTGCGGGGGTGGGAAGAGAGGGCAAGATACCATCCCAGCAGAATCCCATTCCACTTTTTTCAGATGAACCAAAACCCATTCTATTTCCTTTTCAATGGTGGAAAATTATCCTGGCTTAGAGCAAAGACCCTCCAGTGTTGCCAATATATTTTATTTATTTCAAATACTCATTGCTTTTCAGACAAGTACTTAAAGTTTGTTCAACTTTGAAATGTTAGGCCACATAGATTAAGGTTGGTTTGTTTTTTTTTTGTACTTTTTAATGTAAACTTTATGCTGGGTAATGTTTGATAATTGACTTAACAGTTTCAAAGTGTGGCTATTTAATTCAAACTAATCGTTGAAGCAGCCGTTATAGACCTAAAGATGGTGAATGGGTCACAGGCTAAATGGAGCATGGCCTAATTTGAAATGGAACCATCCCACTTCCTTTTGTTTCCCACTATCCACAGCCATTAAAGAACATTATTATTCTTTGTCAAAGTCCCCAACTCCCATCAGGAGCCACTTTAGGTCAAATGTTAATGATACCCATTCACAGTATTAAGACAGCAACCTCACAACTATCCATTCCAACAGAATAAAAATAATAATTCTTATTCTAGTACTTTAGAGTTGTAAATGTATTTCACATTTGATGAATCCTTGCAAAAGTGTTTCAACCTTTAAAACGTTTTCATATTGTAAAATGGTTCTATCTTGCCTTTCTCCCACAAAGCAGCACCCAAGACAGTTCGAAGTAAGTCACAAGCAAACTACACATTATTTTTTTTAAAGTCTGAGTCCTTTCCCCAAGCACAGGGATGAGCAGAGCTGAGCAGGATCAGTGCCCACATTTTTAAAGCATCCAACCTGCCTAGATAAATTCTATGGAGATAGATGAAGATGGGTAGCGGTGTTAGTCTGTAGCAGTAGAAAAGGGCAAGAATCCAGCAGCACCTTAAACACTAACAAAATATGTGGCAGGGAGTCACTGCTTACTTCTTCATATACAGCTAGAATGGGAGTCCATCTGTCCTATTTATTGGAAAGTGGAGTGATTTCAGATGCTGAATGACATTAGCAAGCAACTGACATTAGTGGGTGAATGACAATAGCAGGCATGATTGGATTTAGGTGAGATACGCAGAGGGGTAATAGGCGTGGATATGGAGAAATCAACATTGGTAACGAGACAGGAAACCTAGGTCTTGATTCAGCCCTTGTGGATGCGTTGTCTTGAGCTTCATTATCATTTGCAAGTCAGCAATCTCTCTAATCTCCCTTTGAAATTCCTTTGTAAGAGAACAGAACAGAAAACCTTTATTGGCATAACACAGATAAACCAGAACAAAGGCAAAATTTAAGGGATAGTACTAAAACAACGTCAACCAATATTCCCAGTATCCCAAAATACAAAGCAATCCTAACATGTTTTACGAGATTTACAAAGTACTACTCTTGACTTCCATACATAAGTCAAAAATTCAGCGACAGATAGTGTTATTGCTGGTTGTAAGAGAACTGCTACTTTTAGGTCAGCAAGTGAATGTCCTGGACGGTTAAAATGTCCCCCCACTGTTTTTTGAATGTTGTGGTTCCTAATGTCAGACGTATGTCCATTAATTTTTTGTCGAAGAGACTGGCCTGTTTGTCCAATGTAGAGGGTGGAAGGGCATTGTTGACACGTGATGGCCTAAATCACATTAGAGGATGTGCAGGAATATGAACCTGAGATGATATGGCCGATGTTGCTGGGTCCACTGATAGTGTTGCTAGGATGATCCCCACTCACCACCTCGAGAGCTCTGAACATTCGACTACAAAATTTCAAGGTTATTTTATGCTGGTACCTAACCCCTGCACAACTAGCCCACTCAAATCCCACAATGCCTCTGGCCTGCCGGAGACAATGTGGGGAATAGGGGACTTTCTACCATGGCTGGTGGTCCTGTAAGCTAGGTAAATTTTGGACTCAAATTCAAAACCAAATCCATATAGTTGCTGTAGATTTTCCAGGATGTGTACACATGGTCTTGGCATTGTAGAACTTGATGTTTCGCCAGTAACTGTGACTGGCATCCTCAGAGGTATAAACACAGAAAGATGGAATACTCTCTGTGTCAAGGTGAGAAGAAAATGGTAGGCAGTAAATTTATATCTATTCTAGAAGGTGGGTAGGGCTGAGTCATTGTCTTGTAGGAGTTCCCCAGGCTATGGACATGCTAATGGAGGAGCTTTCCTGAGGAGGTTCTTTTGTTTCCTGAGGAGGTTTCCTGCTTCCTGAGGAGGTTGTTGAAATTCTAATCTTATCTATAGTGCTATTGCCTGATGTAAAGCCTTTTGTATTTTTCAGGACAGACAATATCACCACAGATAAAGAATATCACTATCAGACAATAACACTACAGATAAGATTAGAATTATCTGGCCAGGGTCCAGCATACCTAAGGGACTGCCTTTCCCCATATGTTCCCCCAAGAGCACTACGATCGGGGGCACAGCACCTATTGGTGTTCCAGGCCCCAAGGACATCAAGTTGGCTGCAACCAGGGCCAGGGCTTTCTCGGCGGCAGCTCCCGTCTGGTGGAACGAGCTCCCAGAGAAGATCCGGGCCCTGCAGGACCTGGTGCAGTTCCACAGGGCCTGTAAGACAGAGCTCTTCCACCAGGCCTTTGCATAGGAGCCGCTGCTGTCATTGTGCCACCACCGAGCTGCCATCTCTAACAGTGGATTAGATCTATGCGAGCTGGCCCTGGGAGATGCCTAGTTGACCGAAGAACTTATGTTGTCAGGTTAGGTTGATAAATGGAACCCATCTTGGACCAACAAGACTTAACATCAAGAGCACCGCACTTTATTTAATGATTGTTTTATGCTGTTTTAATTGTTTGTTATGGCATTTGCCTTTGTTGTGAGCTGCCCTGAGCTCATTTGGGGAGGTCGGGATATAAATCTAATAAATAAATAAATAAATAAATAAATAAAGATTAGAATTTCAACAACCTCCTCAGGAAGCAGGAAACCTGTTCGAGGCAACGAACATGAAATTAAGCAAACTCCGGGACATGATGGAAGACAGGAGGGCCTGGCGTCCATGTGGTCCATGGTGTTAGAGAATGAGATTGATATTTGCTTTCTGGACCATATTCATTGCTACACACACAATGTACTGTGCACACACACACATAGGCTCAGAAGACTGTACATTATAAGTCACCTGTTGTGATACTACACATAGAAGGTGCATGCACATGCCTTACATGTAAATAAGGTTTCAGCTACACAGTTACCCAGCCTGGTGAAGAAGCACACACCTCCATTATTGTGAGCAAGGAGAAACAACAACTCTGAGAAGAAACAGCCCCATTGCAGAACTGTTTGTGGTCACGTACCACACATCACTGCTTTGTTCCTGAGAAGGCATTTCCTGCCAAATGGACATTTGGTTTTCAATGGACTGGCCAGCTTCATCAACACTACAATGAAGTTTCCTGATGCCAAGGTTTCACACCTGTCCAGATGCCATACTCTGAGTAAGGTCTTAGATTACAATATTGGCCACTCCTTTTAGGTAACCACCCCTTCCTACATGCAACCAATAGGATTGTTTTTGGGACGGACTAACAGGTAGGTGGGTCAGGAGGTTGGCACAGACACAACCCATCTCTTGGACCCCCTATAAAAGGAAAGACATCTATTTTAACAACAACCGCCTCAAATCTTTTACTGGTAGCCCTTGGTGGGAAGAGGACCTTGGTATAAATTGGCAAGAACCTGTTTATAAATTGCCAATTGCTGTAAATAAAGCAATTCGGCTAACAATGGGGTCGCAAAGAGTCAGACTCGACTATGTGACTGAACAACAACAATGGGTGATGTGATGCAAAATAATTTCTGACACTATTCTTTTTGCATCAGATACATATATATGACATACATTGTATAAATGGCTTTAAAATGGCTGGAGTGAATAATTCCTAATTGCTGTTTCTTATGGTTCCACCCCCCCACACACACAATTTCTTTTGTGTGTCTCCACAAGTTGATCTGAAATAAAACAGTTGAGTAGAGTGCATCTGAAAGGAAATCTTTCTCGAAGTAATAAATGTACAGGAGTGTTCCCCATTATGCCTTGCTTCTATCCACTTAGTTGTTTTATTGCCTTCTCTTTCCTCCAAGAGTGAGAAAAGAGCACCGAGGGAGTGACCTTGCATGATACAAAGGGGCAGTCGGGAACATTATTATTTTATATTCTTTGTAAGCCATAGCGTCTTCCTAAAGTAACCATTTCCTTTTAGCATGAGTGTTTGCTTATTTTCAGATATCCTATCACCCCCTTGATGAGGGAGACACTAATGTACCCCAGAGTGTTCTCCATTCACAGGCACTGTTATTTTTACATTATGACTTGTCTTATGATTGATGTCTTTGACACCGTTTCTGGCACAGAGACGAACTGAAGACAGAGCTAGTGGTGGATACGGCTGATCAAATACAATCCTTAATTGGAAGATATGCAGAGTGATTTCAAGGCCTTGTTTGTTACGGGGAGCACAGACAACACAGACTTGAGAATTTGGGGAATTGGATAAATATATCAGCCACTGTGCAAATGAGCAAGGTTTATTTCCTGGGATAAAACCTTTTCCCATCCCCAACATGACTGATTCTGGTTTGTCTGACTATATTTGAGAAAAGGAAAAGGAGATACTGCAGGGGGAACAGTGATCTTGGGAAGCCCCCGGTTTCTTGGACCAAAGCTGAAATAGCATAAGGAGTATCTGTAGCCCCTTTCCCCACCACTAAAAAGTTCAGGATACCATACAGTGGTTGATGCCCTTTTTGGATGATGCCCATCCTATGAGGACTGTTACATTAAGCTAGGAGATAGTTATGGAATGAAGTTCATATCTGGACTGGAATCTGAAATCCTAATCTTTTTCTCCTAAATTCAACACTCTGGCCATGACCCCATGCTGACTGTCATTGGAGAACTGCACAACTGAAATTGCCTCTGGTATTCTTCACACACTAGTGTTGCCAGCTCTGCATTAGGAAATTCCTGGAGGTTTGGTGGTGGAGCTGGGGGAGAGATCAGCAGGGATATGATGTGTTGAGGGGAACCACCACATTCAGATTCACTAATCCTCTGAATCCCAGGGCTCGAGGCAACATCAGGGGAAGGTCTCAGCCTCTGTGTCCTGTTGTTAGCCCTCCAAAGGAACTGGTTGGCCACTGTGCAAGACAGGATGCTGGACTAGATGGACTATTAGTCTAATCCAGCAGAACTCTTCTGATGGTCTTGTGATGGCTTCGGCCTCTATGCTCTATTGTTAGCCCTCCAGGGGAACTGGTTGGCCACTGTGCAAGACAGGATGCTGGACTAGATGGACTACAGGGCTAATCTGGCAGGACTCTTCTTATGGTTTTATGGTGCCATAAAAGAATTTGCCCTCTGAAGCAGCTGTTTTCCCCATGGGAAGTGATCTCTGTCTTCTGGAGATCAGTTGTAATTCCAGAATATCTCCAGGCCCTACCTGGAGGATGGCAACCCTATCACACGCTTATCAGCGTTCCACCTATGTGTTTGAAGTATTCATTCACATATAGCAACTGTCGATGAAAGCACAGGGGAGCAGCTTCCACAAGGTTCAATTGGAATGAGAAGTTATCCACTAAATTCCAAAGAATGTTTGAAAAAGTGCAGCAGGAGGTCCAGGTATCTGACCCTATAGACTCGGATAGGAAGCAGAAGGGCGACCCAAAACAATCCTTGCTGTATGTGGCATCATCAGGCTTGTACTGAAGTCTGACGAAATGACAAACATTAAAGAATATTGTTTTCTTCTTTTCCCCCCGAGAGAAACTGGCGTTAAGCTTTTTTTGAACTCATGAAATTACATTTAATGGAAAAGTAAAACAGCCAAATGATAAAGTTTTTGGATGAAGAGAGAAGGAATTAGTTGTGCATACTCATCGTCTTCATTTTTCTCTAAAAAGAAAAGATTATCTCTGCTGTAAGAGTTATTTGTCACTTCAAATTACATTAGTTCAAATAGGCTGCATGGCGGGAGGGGGGGAGAGTGATTAAAAAGGCAACTCAGTTACTTTCCAAAGGCTTCAACTGATTATCCAACTTTAAAGTCAAGGAAACTAGGGCATTTCCAAGTAATGTTTTCACACTCATTTAACCTTTACAATAGATTTTTTAAAAAACAGAACACAGTCCTGAGGGGCAGAATGAACTTCCACAGGCTAACTTCCTGAAAAATGTAAGCCTTTTTATTGTTCTTAATTAAATCTGAAACTGGATTGAATAAGGCAAGTCCCAACTTCACCTTTGCTCCATCTAAAGCTGATGGTCAGAATGAAATTCAGGATCAAAAAGGGTCATTTTTTAATAGTATGCAGAATCATCATCACAGGAAAATAATAAATATAGATAACCAGATACTAAAGGGGGAGGGGCTAACAACTGTATCATCACACTATAGAAAGCAAGATCAGTATGAAACCATGGCATAAGATTGGAGGATAGGGACGATTTGGTTTATTACTTATTTAGAAAATGTATAGGCCGCCAACTCTAGAGATCGGCTCCAAGTAGCTTATAACTAAGATAGTAAAGCAGCAGAGCCAGTAAAACAACAATCATTAAAAACATAGCCCCATTAAAAATGTCATTCAAAGAAGCCCGAGCTTAACAACAGCATAAAATACAAACTGAGCTTACTAAAATGATGTAAGTAAAATGGCCAGAAGAAGATCATAGAGGCTCAGAAGATAAAGCACCCTTCCTTAAATCCCTGGGTAAAAAGGAATGCTTTAGCCTGGTGCCTAAAAGAAAGTAGAGTAGGCACCAGGCAAGGGTTGGAGGGATAGGGCATTCCAAAGAAACAAGTCCTTATTTTGATTTCACTTCTCCCTTGTGCAAATCAAACCCAATTCTCTATGGTTATGACTTGCTCTGTTTCCACACACTGATTTTTCCCCTTTAAAAAGTATATAGTATTTTTCAACATCATTTCAGCATGAATAAATCAACATAATACACATACGTTTAAATTGACTTGTTTTAATGGATTTGTTTTGTTTTCAGTGACTACAGTTTAATAGTTTAGTCTTATGATTTTAATTGTAAGCCACCTTGTGCTCGTCTGTGGAGATACGGCACACAAAATTCTCCAAATAAATACATGAAATATTTATGCACATAAATATCATTAACTTCTGTGCTGACAATGTTCATTGCAAACAAATCTGCAAAACAAGCAGTAAAAAGTGGTGTATGGAAACCAATGACAAAAAAAATATACAAGTACTAAAACAGACAAAGAAAACAGGGAACTTACACTGAGACTTATTTTGTGATTTTAAAATTAATGACTTGCTTCAGCTCTCCTGAGAGAATTATTGTACAATCCAGGCATATAGGTAAAAAATTTCATTGCAAAATTAGGCACTTTTTTTTTTGGGTGCTCTTTGGAGACAATTTCTGAAAAATAAGCTTCCAGGGGGAAAAATCCTCAGGCCTATGAAAAGTACAGACACATTTCCCTGGATCACAACAGAAGTATTTGGGCACTTACCTTGATATCTGAGCATAAGAAAGCTTCAGATTTTGGTCAGTGCACTCCCTCAGTTTCCTAAAATTTGTTTCAAGTAGGGATGCTACTGAATTTCATGACCATCTTGGTTGTTCTTCTATAGTGGGATAAAACAATGTTAATCATACTAATGGAAAATTATGTAAATATTGTTGTTAAAGTTGATCCTGTTTGTGCATGTATACTGTATAAATGGCATACGTAAGACTGGCATAAAAGACCCAAATAAAAATGGGGAATTATGCCAAAGAAAATGCTGGGACAAACTTATCATCCCAACCACAATCAAAAAGAAAAATAAAACAAATGAATTTGTTGGAACTAGAGGTTTCACAGGAACCTATTATTTATTTATTTAATTAATTATTGACGAGCCTAACCTTCCTGTTCCCCTTCTCCCTAACACATTTTAAAAGGTCTTTAATTTTCTCCTGTACTTGATCTAACTTACTGTCTTATGATAACTAACTCTTCTGGATATTTTGGTACAGATCAATGGATAGCTTTGAATTAAATAAAATTAAAAGGTTAAAAAAAGTGTTATATCATTACTCTTGCTGAGAAATCCATCTCCTTGGAAAGGATAATCACTTTGCAATATGACATGTGAAATTCAGTCTTCACTTACTCTTGGGTAACCCCATGAATTAGGTCCAGCAGGAAAAAAGCAGGAATATTTTCCAAAGGGTAGACCTTTCTAGAAGAGATTATTGCTCTGAATAAAATGGAAGACTTGGAAGGAAGACAGGATATGATTTTTAAATGTCTTCTTGCATGTGGAAGAGTACGACGAAAAATATTTCTGAAGATGAGCTCCAACTGAAACATGTCCCACCGTCACCAACGATCTTAAACAAACTTGGCTATCCACAGGACTAGGGAGAGTGAGGGAAACTGAAAACAAGCTTTCCAGAGATTAGACAGCAGTGCAAAACTAACAAGCAAACTTGTTGGAGGCGGAAGTCATTCACACTTCTAGCTGAGGCCTTTATAAATCCCTAGCCTGTGACTACATTAAGAAACTAATTTCCTGCTTCCACAGATGCATGATTATATAGGGGAAAGTGTAAATGAGCAGTGACACCCAGTGGTCCTCCATGGAGCACAGAAGAAAATCAGTATAAACCAGGCAATCTACATCAACTGGAATCAAAGCTAGCTTGTCCAGTTTGAAACCTTGTCCCATTTGAAACAACCATTGTCATTATATGCAATTAGGAGTAATTTTGTGAACTGGTTCCTATAGGAAAAAAAAACATGCATCAATGTTTGTACTTTTCATTGCCCTTCATGTAGAGTTGTCAGGCGGAGCCTGGCAACCAGCTGGAGGGCTGGGGGCTGGTGCATGGCAGGAGTGACATCAGCAACATCACTGACTTCACTACATCATGTCTGGGTATAACCCAGAAGTGCTAAAAGGGTAGCTTCTAGCAGGTCCATAGCTAGGATTTTTCGTTTGGGGCAGCCTTTTAAAATGTGGGGGGGGGCACTAAAATGAAAATAATTTTTTAAGAAACCTCAGGTAGGCTGGCCAACCCCTGCCCCAGCTGGAGGTTCCCACATGGAGGGAAGGGTGCACCAGGATCCAGCAGGACAAAGCAGTTCTTGCCTTGCCTTTCCCATCATGACCACCACAACCCCCCCCCCGCTGAAGCAAGGAGCCGCAGAAGGGGGCAGCGAGTGCCTCCTGAAAATGCCGGGGCCACTGGGCTTGGGGGGTTCTCTCCTCTGACATATCTGCAGCCTGGCCATGGAGGCACCTCCCCCCAGGTGGTCTGTGAGACCACAGGGACGCAGCCTGGCCATGGAGGTGCCTCCCCCAGGTGGTCTGTGAGACCACAGGGACTCACCATGCCTCTCTCCTCCTGCCTCTCAGTCAGGAGAGGCACAGGCAGGGGGGTGGCGCGATCCCTGGCAGCGACAGAAGGGTGTTAGCGGCACAGTCTGGATGCCTTGCTCTGCCCTTGGATCCTTGGTGCCAGCCCCCCACAGCTTGGCTCTTGCTGACTCTGCAGCTTGCGCTGCCCCCAGCTTCCTTTACTCTCTGAGAGTAGTTGCAGCACACAAGAGGCACATGGGTTTAGGTGCCTCCACATGCATGCACGCACACGCACGCACGCGCGCGCACACACACACACCAACAAGGACTCAAAGGTACCAGCTGTCGGGCCGGGTGTTTGGTGAAGGATCCCTGTCAAACCAGAGGAGACCTTGGGCAGCTGAGGCAGGGAGTCTGGCCTCCAGGGATGGGGAATCGGGTGTGGCTGCTCACTTCCCATGGCAGCACTGGCCTTTCCCCCCTGGGCCAGGATCCCTCCTCTTTCTCTGAAATCCCCCATGGGCTCCTCCATGGAGCAAGTGAAGCACCCACAGGGGAGAAGGAGCTCCCTGACTGGTGCTGTAGGGGCACTGACAGAAAGCGTCCCTGTCCTCCTGGCTCCCCCCGAGGGGCTTCCCAAGAGGAGGCCATTCAGCCCCAGCTGAAAGAAGCCAAAGGGCTGGAAAAGGTTTGCATGGTGGGTGGCACTTGGAAGTAGCAGAAGGTTTTGAAACCCTGAGCAGCGCATGCACGGTTCTTGGCAGACTCCTGGTTGCTGCGGTGGCGAGGAGCATTTTGCATCCAATGGAAAGACAAGGGGGGGACTTTGGAGGGGAGCGGCAGGTCACTCTGCTTTGCTGGCTGGTTGCCCTGGATCAATCTGTTGTCCTCAGCACATGCTCAGGGGTACTCGCTTGTCTGAGCGGAGCCTCAGCCTTCCCCAACAGGTTTCCCAACCTCCGGCATGTGGCACAAATCCAGCTGGGGTAAATAGGAAGGGGGGGCAAGCCCAGGGAGGCCCCACCATAGCTACGGGCCTGGCTTCTAGGAATCTCTGGAAATTTCTGTGAATTTCTAGAGATACCATATGTCACTTCCAAGTTTTACCTGAAAATGACATCACAATTAAGGTGATGTCACCACTGCTTTGAGCAACAGGACTTGCTGGTGGGAGGCTTCCCACTGTAGCAGGAGGCTGTGAAAGCCTACCTTGATGATTGATAATGACTCTCTGAGCTGGCACCATTTAAAATAATTGTACGCCAGATGTTATAGAAGTTCTTTCTATAGTACTGGGTCCATGATAACTCATTAAGAGACACAAATACTCAGTGGATGTTGCAGTAATCCCATGACTGGCATGCATGCATATGAATCATCCCAGTGGCTATTCAGATTGTTGTTATTTTTTCTCTCTACAAATGTGAAAATAGATGTACATTTTAGTTGAAATCTCCATGGAAAATACTAAAGGAATTGTCACCGAAACCTTAATTTTATATGAATGATTTCTAATTCTGTTCAAATTATATATGAAATTGGATTTATACCATCTATATCTTGAGAATCCTTCATATGAAAAATGTATCCTGCTCTTTATACTGGATCAGTCAGTTTCAAAACAGTGTAATGCTTACAGAAAAAACTATTGCATGTAGGGACACTTACATGTGTCATCTGGGGTCTGTGGGTACAAGGCTAGCTCTTAATTTTCCTTCAGGTAAGTATCATTCTCACTTTAAAATGGAAGAAAAAAGATTAAGGCCTGAACCAACTACATTTGCCTGCTATTTAAGGTTTTCTATTTACTTTACTGCAAGCTGAGTCCACTGGGCACAATCCACCGGGAATTTCTCCTGCACAAACCCCACCGAAATAAATGAGAGCTGCTCAACAGTATGGAACTCAAGAATAAATGACAATTGAATCTCACACATCATAATATGAAGTGCTTAACCTTTCCAAAGGGATGAATTCCTCAACTAAATTATGATATAGTGATTTTCTGGTCTTTGTTCAGTTCCCAATTATTTCTATGTGCATAGTGCATGATGATTGGAATTCCTGAAAAAGCAAAGTTTCTAATACTGTTGCTGGCAAAATTTGACATTCAGGGCTTGGAATATAAAATGTGGAAGCTAATAATGTTCATGTTCAATACAAAACTGAACAGCCCTGAATGTTTCTCCTGCTTAAACTATATATTTGAGTTGGAGAATTCCTTCTGCTTCTCTTCTTATTCATAATTTCCCATGCTGGAGTTGGCAACCTGACAAACAGGGAGGGTCTAGCATATCCCCTGTGTTACAAAACAATGGGGGTTCCCTGACCTATTAGAACTTGTGTGGTATACTGGTTAGAGTTTCTAACTCTAACCCAAGTTCAACTGCCCGGTATGCCATGGAAGCTTTCTGGGTGGCCTTGGACCAATCATGCCCTCTCAGTCAGACCTATCTCATATCATTGTTGTGAGGATCAGATGGAGGTCAGGAGAACAAAGTGAGTTTCTTTAGGTTTACACTGGGGAGAAAGGCAGCACAGAGAGGGAGGGAGGAAAACATTCCTTCTTTTATAAAAGAAAGTGGGTATAAAAACTTCTGAGCAATTGCAGCCAGCGTCATACCGTGGTCAGACTAGGGTCTAGGAAACCTATGTTCCAATACCCATTCTGCCATGAATGCTTGCTGGGTGTCCTCGGGCCAGTCACTCTGTGTCTCAGCCTAACCTACCTCACATGGTTGTTGTGAGAATAAAATGGAAGAGAGAACAATGTAAGCCACTTAGGGACTCCACTGGGGAGAAAGGCAGAGTATGATGTTTGATATAATTCTCATTTTGACTAATTTTGGTTCCAAAAAAGGATGATTACTCTTGCTGTTGCTTCATCCAGTATTGTTGCAGATTTTGGGGCAGCACAGTATTAAAACCACTATTAAAAGGGCAGGAAAGTCATTTGATGCTTCCAGGTGGAGTGAGTTATTGTGACCACAGAGTCATTTGATGCTTCCAGGTGGAGTGAGTGGGCATACCTCTAGTGTTTAATATTCTGAAGTGAATTTACCAGTGTTTGACTCACATATTGATTGGTTAAGAACATAAGAGACACCAATGTTGGATCAGGCCAAAGGCCCATCCAGTCCAACACTCTGTATCACACAGTGGCCAGAAATAGCAGTGCCATCAGGAGGTCCACCAGTGGGGCCAGGACATTAGAAGCCCTCCCACTGTTGACCCCCCCAAGCAAACTGCTTTCAAACAGATCTGCTTTCAAAAAGATACTCCTAATCTAAAACAAAAGCTAAGAGTAGGATAAGGCCTTTTTAACAGCTGCTTTCAAACAGATACTCCTATCTAAAACGAAAGGTAAGAGTAGGATAAGGCCTTTTTAACAGCTTGCCATAATGGTTGATGCATCACTGCAAATGTTTCAACTGTGCTTTCAATATGACATAATTGCTGAGCCATCATTAAGATGGCATAATCTATAATGTACAAAAATCTGTGATTACAAACAGGCATAATCTATAATGATATTTTTTTCTGCATAAATATGGCACAGTAAGGTAATATAGATTTGTGGAGAAGAAGGAAATGTGTACAGTTGTCTGACATGAAAACATGTTTTTCATGCAGGTACTAATTCTCCAACAATAGCTTAGGGGGATGCACCTGTCACGACTCCCGACATTCTGGGCAGACGAGGGGTGAGGGGCAGGGTCCATGGTTTTGACATCCGGTTGAGTCTGCTCGACCTCAGATATTGAAGACTTAGGGGTGGTTTCCTCACCGGTCCCCTATCCTTCTCCTGGATCCTATTCTGCAAGGCTTCAGGGTAAACCTTTGTTCCCCTCCTCTCTCTGGTACTCGTGACCCTTTCTTGTTCACCATAGGAGCTCAGGTTCCTCCTCACTGGCCAGTGTCCCTATCCCTTTTGAATCCTGCCCCTCCCTCCTCAGAGGAGAGCAGCCAGGGGATTGGCTCGGTCCTCATTTCCTCGAGCACACTCCCATCCCTCCTCCTCCCTGTCGAGCCAGCGTCATTGAGGGTGCCAACCGCCCCCTCCCAGGTGTCCCTCCTTAGCTGCCGGGGAACCTCTTGCTGTTCTGCAAGGTAGTAAACCGGGTCCTCCTGGGTAGCTTTTTTACTTTTCTCCTGCCTGTTGCTATTGGAAGAGGGGGACTCCCTGGGCCCCGGCTCCTGGATTCGGATGTGGGCCTGGCCTCCACTTCTGGCGGTGATTGTTGGTTCTGCCTCTCCTTCCAACCAATCCTTCTTGAGGAGGGGGATTGTCTTTGGGGCCCAGGGAGGGAGCGGTAGGAGGGGAGCATCGTCCTTCCCCTCCTGACAGCACCATGGTTTAAAAGGGCAGGAAAGTATTAAATGTGCAAACAATTAGAGATTGTAAGAGACTTCCTGGGGAGTCACTAAATAACCCCAATAACAGACAGTGTTTTGAAACAAATGTACACAATACGTTAGAGGATGGTTTTAAAATCTGAAGTTATGGAAGAACGGTTTCATTAGAAATGAGGCTTTCACACAGAGGTTCAAAAATAATTCACTCCTCCGAGATGTTCACTTTTCCCCTTCTGCTACCTTTCAGGTGTAGGTCAAGCCTGTGTTCTTTGCTATTGGGTAATAAGATCTACATCACTTCAGCTTTTGCACTGCTGCTTCTGATTTTATGATATGTTGTTTGGGAAGATTTTATTGCTATTTAAACATGTTTTAATTGTTGCTAGTACTTGGTGCGAACCACTTTGAAAGCTCCTGCTATATAATGTTATAAAGGTTGGGTAATATAATGTTATAAAGGTTGGGACCCAGCCGAAAGATTGGGACCCGGCCGAATTGGCCAACTACCGGCCGGTGTCCAATTTGCCCTTTTTGGGCAAATTGATAGAGAGGGCGGTGGCGACACAGCTACAGGCATTTCTGGATGACGCTTCTGTCCTCGATCCCCACCAGTCCAGCTTTCGCCCTGGTCACGGGGTGAAGACTGTTCTGGTCGCACTGACTGACGACCTCCGTAGGCATCTGGATCAAGGCGGAGTGGCGGCGCTGTTGCTGTTAGATCTGTCGGCCGCCTTTGATACGGTCGACCATCAGCTGCTGGCCCACCGCCTTGCCGACGTGGGGATTCAGGGGCTTGCCCATCAATGGCTGGTCTCTTTTCTCCAAGGTCGGGGACAGAGGGTGGCTATAGGGAATCAGCAGTCCCGGAGGTGGCCCCTTGACTGTGGGGTACCTTAAGGGGCAGTGCTATCCCCGATGTTGTTTAACATCTACATGCGCCCCCTCGCCCAGATAGCCAGGAGTTGTGGGCTGGGGTGTCATCAGTATGCTGATGACACCCAGCTGTATCTGATGCTGGGCGGCCGGTCAGATTCCACTCCCGATGACCTTAGTCGGGCGTTACAGGCCGTGGCTAGGTGGCTCAGACTGAGTCGGCTGAAATTAAACCCGGCAAAGACGGAGGTCCTGGGGCTCAGTCGGATCGGGGTTGGGGCTCCCTCTCCCGACCTTCGGCGAGGTGCCTTTGGTGCCGGCGTCGGAGGTTAGGAGTTTGGGGGTGCTCCTGGACTCCTCGTTAACGATGGAGGCCCAGGTAGCAGCCACTGCCAAGTCGGCATTTTACCATCTTCGGCTGGCACGGCAGTTGGTTCCCTTCCTCGACCGGGAGGACTTAGCCACCGTGATCCATGCGACGGTTACCTCAAGGCTAGACTACTGTAACGCTCTCTACATGGGGCTGCCTTTGTCGCAAATTCAGAAGCTGCAACTAGTGCAGAATGCTGCAGCCAGGCTGTTGATGGATCTTCCTAGACGAGAGCACATCCAGCCTGTGCTGAAAGC